>NC_092787.1:12748181-13010681 GCF_047496795.1 Chiloscyllium punctatum | reverse complement strand
ACACACACTCGCTCTCACACACACACTCGCTCTCACACACACACTCGCTCTCACACACACACACTCGCTCTCACACACACACAGACACTCTCTCGCTCACACACACACACACAGACACTCTCTCGCTCTCACACACACACACACTCTCTCGCTCTCACACACACACACTCTCTCGCTCTCACACACACACACTCTCTCGCTCTCACACACACACAGACACTCTCGCTCTCACACACACACAGACACTCTCGCTCTCACACACACACAGACACTCTCTCGCTCACACACACACAGACACTCTCTCGCTCACACACACACAGACACTCTCTCGCTCACACACACTCTCGCTCACACATACACACACACACTGTCTCACTCTCTCACACACAGACACTCTCTCGCTCACACACACATACACACACAGACACTCTCTCGCTCTCACAGACACACACACACACACAGACACTCTCTCGCTCACACACACACACACTCTCTCGCTCTCTCACACATGCATACCCTCTCTCTCGCTCTCACACACGCACACACTCTCGCTCTCTCACACACACACAAAAACACTCTCCCTCTCACACACTCTCACTCGCTCTCTCACACACACTCGCTCTTGCTCTCTCACACACGCACACACTCTCTCTCGCTCTCACACACACGCACACACTCTCTCTCGCTCTCACACACACGCACACACTCTCTCTCGCTCTCACACACACGCACACACTCTCTCCCGCTCTCTCACATACGCACACACTCTCTCTCGCTCTCTCACACACGCACACACTCTCTCTCGCTCTCTCACACACGCACACACTCTCTCTCGCTCTCTCACACACGCACACACTCTCTCTCGCTCTCACACACGCACACACTCTCTCTCGCTCTCACACACGCACACACTCTCTCTCGCTCTCACACACGCACACACTCTCTCTCGCTCTCACACACGCACACACTCTCTCTCGCTCTCACACACGCACACACTCTCTCTCGCTCTCACTCACACACACACACTCGCTCTCGCTCTCACTCACACACACTCGCTCTCACACACACACACTCGCTCTCACACACACACACTCGCTCTCACACACACACACACAAAAACACTCTCTCTCTCACACACACACAAAAACACTCTCGCTCTCACAGACTCACACACTCTCTCTCGCTCTCACACACGCACACACTCTCTCTCGCTCTCACACACACACACACACTCTCTCTCTCTCACACACACACACACACTCTCGCTCTCACAGACACACACACTCTCTCGCTCTCTCACACGCACACACTCTCACTCGCTCTCACAGACACACACACTCGCTCTCTCACAAACGCACACACTCACTCTCTCGCACACGCACACACTCACTCTCGCTCTCACACACGCGCACACACTCGCTCTCGCTCTCACACACGCACACACTCTCGCTCTCACACAAACACACTCGCTCTCACACACACACACAAAAACACTCTCGCTCTCACAGACACGCACACACACTCGCTCTCTCACACGCACACACTCTCACTCGCTCTCACAGACACACACACTCGCTCTCTCACACACGCACACACTCACTCTCTCGCACACACACTCTCACTCTCTCACACACACACTCTCACTTCTCACACACACACTCTCACTCGCTCTCTCACACACTCTCACTCGCTCTCTCACACACTCTCACTCGCTCTCTCACACACACACACTCGCTCTCTCACACACACACACTCGGTCTCTCACACACACACACTCGCTCTCTCACACACACACTCGCTCTCTCACACACACACTCTCACTCGCTCTCTCACACACTCTCACTCGCTCTCTCACACACTCTCACTCGCTCTCTCACACACACACTCGCTCTCTCACACACACACTCGCTCTCTCACACACACACTCTCACTCGCTCTCTCACACACGCACACACTCTCTCCCGCTCTCTCACATACGCACACACTCTCTCTCGCTCTCACACACAAGCACACACTCTCTCTCGCTCTCACACACAAGCACACACTCTCTCTCGCTCTCACACACAAGCACACACTCTCTCTCGCTCTCACACACGCACACACTCTCTCTCGCTCTCACACACGCGCACACTCTCTCGCTCTCACACGCACACACACACACTCTCTCTCGCTTGCTCACACACTCACACACACTCTCTCTCGCTTGCTCACACACTCTCTCGCTCTCACACACACACACTCGCTCTCTCACACACACACACTCGCTCTCTCACACACACACACACTCGCTCTCTCACACACACACTCTCACTCGCTCTCTCACACACACACTCTCACTCGCTCTCTCACACACGCACACACTCTCTTGCTCTCTCACACACGCACACACTCTCGCTCTCTCACACACACACAAAAACACTCTCCCTCTCACACACACACACTCGCTCTCTCACACACACACTCTCACTCGCTCTCTCACACACACACTCTCACTCGCTCTCTCACACAAACACTCTCACTCGCTCTCTCACACACACTCTCTCCCGCTCTCTCACATACGCACACACTCTCTCCCGCTCTCACACACACGCACACACTCTCTCTCGCTCTCACACACGCACACACTCTCTCTCGCTCTCACACATGCACACACTCTCTCTCGCTCTCACAGACTCACACACTCTCTCTCGCTCTCACAGACTCACACACTCTCTCTCGCTCTCACACACACACACACACTCTCGCTCTCACACACACACACAAAAACACTCTCGCTCTCACAGACACACACACTCTCTCGCTCTCTCACACGCACACACTCTCACTCGCTCTCACAGACACACACACTCGCTCTCTCACACACGCACACACTCGCTCTCTCACACACGCACACACTCGCTCTCGCTCTCACACACGCTCACACACTCGCTCTCGCTCTCACACACGCACACACTCTCGCTCTCTCACACACACACACACTCGCTCTCTCACACACACACTCGCTCTCTCACACACACACTCGCTCTCTCACACACACACTCGCTCTCTCACACACGCACACACTCTCTCTCGCTCTCACACACGCACACACTCTCTCTCGCTCTCACTCACACACACACTCGCTCTCGCTCTCACACACACACACACTCTCGCTCTCACACACACACACAAAAACACTCTCCCTCTCAAACACTCTCACTCGCTCTCTCACACACACTCGCTCTTGCTCTCTCACACACGCACACACTCTCTCCCGCTCTCTCACATACGCACACACTCTCTCTCGCTCTCACACACACGCACACACTCTCTCTCGCTCTCACACACACGCACACACTCTCTCTCGCTCTCACACACACGCACACACTCTCTCTCGCTCTCACACACACGCACACACTCTCTCTCACTCTCACACACACGCACACACTCTCTCTCGCTCTCACACACACGCACACACTCTCTCTCGCTCTCACACACACGCACATACTCTCTCTCGATCTCACACACACGCACACACTCTCTCTCGCTCTCACACACACACTCTCTCCCGCTCTCTCACATATGCACACACACGCACACACTCTCTCTCGCTCTCACACACACGCACACACTCTCTCTCGCTCTCTCACACACGCACACACTCTGTCTCGCTCTCACACACGCACACACTCTCTCTCGCTCTCACACACGCACACACTCTCTCTCGCTCTCACACACGCACACACTCTCTCTCGCTCTCACACACGCACACACTCTCTCTCGCTCTCACTCACACACACACTCGCTCTCGCTCTCACTCACACACACTCGCTCTCACACACACACACTCGCTCTCACACACACACACACAAAAACACTCTCTCTCTCTCACACACACACACAAAAACACTCTCGCTCTCACAGACTCACACACTCTCTCTCGCTCTCACAGACTCACACACTCTCTCTCGCTCTCACAGACTCACACACTCTCTCTCGCTCTCACAGACTCACACACTCTCTCTCGCTCTCACACACGCACACACTCTCTCTCGCTCTCACACACGCACACACTCTCTCTCGCTCTCACACACACACACAAAAACACTCTCGCTCTCACAGACACACACACTCTCTCGCTCTCTCACATGCACACACTCTCACTCGCTCTCACAGACACACACACTCGCTCTCTCACAGACACACACACTCACTCTCTCGCACACGAACACACTCGCTCTCACACACGCGCACACACTCGCTCTCGCTCTCACACACGCACACACTCTCGCTCTCACACACGCACACACTCTCGCTCTCACACAAACACACACTCTCGCTCTCACACAAACACACTCGCTCTCACACACACACTCGCTCTCACACACACACTCGCTCTCACACACACACTCGCTCTCACACACACACACAAAAACACTCTCGCTCTCACAGACACACAAAAACACTCCCACTCTCACAGACACACACACACACTCGCTCTCTCACACACGCACACACACTCGCTCTCTCACACACACACACCCGCTCTCTCACACACACACTCTCACTCGCTCTCTCACACACACACTCTCACTCGCTCTCTCACACACACACTCTCACTCGCTCTCTCACACACACACTCGCTCTCTCACACACACACTCTCACTCGCTCTCTCACACACGCACACACTCTCTCCCGCTCTCTCACATACGCACACACTCTCTCCCGCTCTCTCACATACGCACACACTCTCTCTCGCTCTCACACACACGCACACACTCTCTCTCGCTCTCACACACACGCACACACTCTCTCTCGCTCTCACACACACGCACACACTCTCTCTCGCTCTCACACAAGCGCACACACTCTCTCTCGCTCTCACACACGCGCGCACTCTCTCTCGCTCTCACACACGCGCACACTCTCTCTCGCTCTCACACACGCGCACACTCTCTCTCGCTCTCACACACGCGCACACTCTCTCGCTCGCTTGCTCACACACTCACACACTCTCTCGCTTGCTCACACACTCTCTCGCTCTCACACACACTCTCTCTCTCACACACACACGCTCTTGCTCTCTCACACACGCACACACTCTCTCTCGCTCTCACACACACGCACACACTCTCTCTCGCTCTCACACACGCACACACTCTCTCTCGCTCTCACACACGCACACACTCTCTCTCGCTCTCACACACACACACTCGCTCTCACACACACATACTCGCTCTCACACGCACACACTCCCTCTCACACACACACACACAAAAACACTCGCTCTCTCACACACACACAAAAACACTCTCCCTCTCACACACACACACTCGCTCTCTCTCACACACACTCTCACTCGCTCTCTCACACAAACACTCTCACTCGCTCTCTCACACAAACACTCTCATCCCGCTCTCTCACATACGCACACACTCTCTCCCGCTCTCACACACACGCACACACTCTCTCTCGCTCTCACACACGCACACACTCTCTCTCGCTCTCACACACGCACACACTCTCTCTCGCTCTCACAGACTCACACACTCTCTCTCGCTCTCACAGACTCACACACTCTCTCTCGCTCTCACAGACTCACACACTCTCTCTCGCTCTCACACACACACACACACACAAAAACACTCTCGCTCTCACAGACACACACACTCTCTCGCTCTCTCACACGCACACACTCTCACTCGCTCTCACAGACACACACACTCGCTCTCTCACACACGCACACACTCACTCTCTCACACACGCACACACTCACTCTCGCTCTCACACACGCGCACACACTCTCTCTCGCTCTCACACACGCGCACACTCTCTCGCTCTCACACGCACACACACACACTCTCTCTCGCTCTCACACGCACACACACACACTCTCTCTCGCTTGCTCACACACTCACACACACTCTCTCTCGCTTGCTCACACACTCTCTCGCTCTCACACACACTCACTCGCTCTCTCACACACACACTCTCACTCGCTCTCTCACACACACACTCTCACTCGCTCTCTCACACACACACTCTCACTCGCTCTCTCACACACGCACTCTCACTCGCTCTCTCACACACGCACTCTCACTCGCTCTCTCACACACGCACTCTCACTCGCTCTCTCACACACGCACTCTCACTCGCTCTCTCACACACGCACTCTCACTCGCTCTCTCACACACGCACTCTCACTCGCTCTCTCACACACACACTCTCACTCGCTCTCTCACACACGCACACACTCTCTTGCTCTCTCACACACGCACACACTCTCGCTCTCTCACACACGCACACACTCTCGCTCTCTCACACACACACAAAAACACTCTCCCTCTCACACACACACTCGCTCTCTCACACACACACTCTCACTCGCTCTCTCACACACACACTCTCACTCGCTCTCTCACACACACACTCTCACTCGCTCTCTCACACTCGCTCTCTCACACACACACTCTCACTCGCTCTCTCACACTCGCTCTCTCACACACACTCTCTCCCGCTCTCTCACATACGCACACACTCTCTCCCGCTCTCACACATACGCACACACTCTCTCCCGCTCTCTCACATACGCACACACTCTCTCCCGCTCTCACACACGCACACACTCTCTCTCGCTCTCACACACGCACACACTCTCTCTCGCTCTCACAGACACACACACTCTCTCGCTCTCTCACACGCACACACTCTCACTCGCTCTCACAGACACACACACTCGCTCTCTCACACACGCACACACTCGCTCTCGCTCTCACACGCGCACACACTCGCTCTCGCTCTCACACACGCACACACTCTCGCTCTCACACACACACACTCGCTCTCTCACACTCACACACACACTCGCTCTCTCACACTCACACACACACTCGCTCTCTCACACACGCACACACTCTCTTGCTCTCTCACACACGCACACACTCTCGCTCTCTCACACACACACAAAAACACTCTCCCTCTCACACACACACTCGCTCTCTCACACACACACTCTCACTCGCTCTCTCACACACACACTCTCACACACACTCTCTCCCGCTCTCACACATACGCACACACTCTCTCCCGCTCTCTCACATACGCACACACTCTCTCCCGCTCTCACACACGCACACACTCTCTCTCGCTCTCACACACGCACACACTCTCTCTCGCTCTCACAGACACACACACTCTCTCGCTCTCTCACACGCACACACTCTCACTCGCTCTCACAGACTCACACACACACTCGCTCTCTCACACACACACTCGCTCTCTCACACACACACTCGCTCTCTCACACACACACTCGCTCTCTTGCTCTCTCACACACGCACACACTCTCTCTCGCTCTCACACACACACACTCGCTCTCTCACACATACTCTCACTCGCTCTCACGCACACACTCTCTCTCGCTCTCACACACACGCACACACTCTCTCTCGCTCTCACACACACACACACACTCTCTCTCGCTCTCACACACACACTCGCTCTCGCTCTCACACACACACTCGCTCTCGCTCTCACACTCTCACTCGCTCTCACGCACACACTCTCTCTCGCTCTCACACACACGCACACACTCTCTCTCGCTCTCACACACACACACTCTCTCGCTCTCACACACACACACTCTCTCGCTCTCACACACACACTCTCTCTCGCTCTCACTCACACACACACACACACTCTCTCTCGCTCTCACACACACACACACTCGCTCTCGCTCTCACACACACACTCGCTCTCGCTCTCACACACACACTCGCTCTCACACACACATACTCTCACTCGCTCTCACGCACACACTCTCTCTCGCTCTCACACACACGCACACACTCTCTCTCGCTCTCACACACACACACTCTCTCGCTCTCACACACACACTCTCTCTCGCTCTCACACACACACTCTCTCTCGCTCTCACTCACACACACACACACACACACACTCTCTCTCGCTCTCACACACACACACACTCGCTCTCGCTCTCACACACACACTCGCTCTCGCTCTCACACACACACTCGCTCTCGCTCTCACACACACACTCGCTCTCACACACACACACAAAAACACTCTCTCTCTCACACACACACAAAAACACTCTCGCTCTCACAGACTCACACACTCTCTCGCTCTCTCACACACGCACACACTCTCTCTCGCTCTCACACACGCACACACTCTCTCTCGCTCTCACACACGCACACACTCTCTCTCGCTCTCTCACACACACACACTCTCGCTCTCTCACACACACACTCTCGCTCTCTCACACACACACTCTCGCGCTCTCACACACACACTCTCGCTCTCTCACACACACACTCTCGCTCTCTCACACACACTCTCGCTCGCGCTCTCACACACACACACACTCTCTCTCGCTCTCACACACACACACACACACTCTCGCTCGCGCTCTCACACACACACACACTCTCTCTCGCTCTCACACACACACACACACTCTCTCTCGCTCTCACACACACACACACACTCTCTCTCGCTCTCACACACACACACACACTCTCTCGCTCTCTCACACACACACACTCTCTCTCGCTCTCTCACACACACACACTCTCTCCCTCTCTCACACACACACTCTCTCCCTCTCTCACACACACACTCTCTCCCTCTCTCACACACACACTCTCTCCCTCTCTCACACACACACTCTCTCCCTCTCTCACACACACTCTCTCCCCCTCTCACACACACTCTCTCCCCCTCTCACACACACTCTCTCCCCCTCTCACACACACTCTCTCCCCCTCTCTCACACACACTCTCTCCCCCTCTCTCACACACACTCTCTCCCCCTCTCTCACACACACTCTCTCCCCCTCTCTCACACACACTCTCTCCCCCTCTCTCACACACACTCTCTCCCCCTCTCTCACACACACTCTCTCCCCCTCTCTCACACACACTCTCTCCCCCTCTCTCACACACACTCTCTCTCCCTCTCTCACACACACTCTCTCTCCCTCTCTCACACACACTCTCTCTCCCTCTCTCACACACACTCTCTCTCCCTCTCTCACACACACTCTCTCTCCCTCTCTCACACACACTCTCTCCCTCTCTCTCACACACACTCTCTCTCCCTCTCTCTCACACACACTCTCTCTCCCTCTCTCTCACACACACTCTCTCTCCCTCTCTCTCACACACACTCTCTCTCGCACTCTCACACACACTCTCTCTCGCACTCTCACACACACTCTCTCTCGCACTCTCACACACACTCTCTCTCGCACTCTCACACACACTCTCTCTCGCACTCTCACACACACTCTCTCTCGCACTCTCACACACACTCTCTCTTGCACTCTCACACACACTCTGTCTTTCTTGCTCTCATACACACACACAGAATTGAGAGTCAGATTTGTACAGCACACGATTAGAACCTTCAGTTCAACTGCTCCATGCTGACCAGATATTCTAAATTAATCTAGTTCCGTTTGCCAGTATTTGGCCCATCTCCCTCTAAATCCTTCCAATTCATTCATGTCTCCATCCACATGCCTTTTAATTGTCTCCATCAATTCTTCCGCCAGTTCATTCCATACATGCACCATCCTCTGCGTGAGAAAGTCGCTTCTTCGTTCCCTTTTATATCTTCCCCTCTTATCTTAAACCCATGCCCTCTCGATGTGGACTCCCCTTCCCTGGGAAAAAGACCTTGGCTACTCACCCTATCCATGCCCCTCGTGATTTTATAAACTTCTATAAGGTCACCCCCCTCAGCCTCCGATGCTCCAGGGAAAATACCCTCAGCCTGTTCAGCCTCTCCCTGTAGCACAAACCCTCCAACAACCCTGGAAACATCCTTGTAAATCTTTTCAACACGTTTCCTCTTTGGATCATATCCGGTCCAAATATTCCGAAACATCCCTTTAAATATTTGCCACTACATCTCCTTTAATCTATCCCTTAATCTAGTTTTCCAATTGACTTTAGTTAACTCTGCTTTCAGACCTTCAAAATTGCCCTTATTTAAGCTGGAAAACAAAGTGCCGAATCGTTGCTTTTTTTTGGCAGTGTCATTTTTGTTGAATTTCATGGAGGGCTTTTCTCCTCGAGGCCCTGTACATTTTCTCATGCCATCCTGCAAAGCACACCTCATTGTGGCCCACTCGGCCCTACGGAGCCCCTCAACGCTGATACTAGCCCGATCTCACCGCCTCTGGGATATCCTGGAATAGACCACCATCCCAGATGTCACTTTTTAAAAGCCCGGATATGGTAATAGATGAAATTTTTAAAAATGTATTACTTAGACTTCAATCAGAAATGAAATGAATGTTCTCCCTTCAGTGCTGGAGAGCAAATGTAATGTGAGTCTAGAAGAATGAAGAATAAGATTTGGCATGAAAGTTTACACAGTTGGGGAAACTTATGTAGCTAAAGTAGAAAAAAAATTGAAGTTAAACTCAAAATTCTAATTCTGAGATGTGTCTCTAGTGCTCCACTCAGTGGACAGTCCCTGGAACTGCAACCAGATCTGAAGCAATGTTTGAAGGTCAACCAACGGAAAGATCCTCTGAGGCTAGAAATCAGAAACCAAAACAGAAACTGCTGGAAATACTCAGCAGGTCTGGCAGCATCTGTAGAGAGAAAGCAGAGTTAACATTTTGGGTCCAGTGATCCTCCTTCAGAACTCAAACCGGTCTTGAGGAAAAGTCACTGGAGGTGAAACGTTAACTCTGCTTTATCTCGACAGATGCTGACAGACCTGCTGAGTATTTCCAGCAGTTTCAGTTTTTAAGATACTTTCTGATCACAGCCTGGCCCATTCATGAACGTGAGGGCAGACAATGACCTGGCGTGGACACAATTTTCAAGAAAAGGTTGCAGAGCATACTGGTTTATTACTGGTTTATTACTGGTGCATTAACTGGTGAAGGCAAATGATTTGGATAGCAATAGACTGGAGAACGGGGAAGTGCAATTAAACCTGGGTGTCCTTATACACCACTCATAGAGATGTACAGCGCGGAAACAGACCCTTCGGTCCAACTTGTCCATGCCGACCAGATATCCCAACCCAATCTAGTCCCACCTGCCAGCACCCGGCCCATATCCCTCCAAATCCTTCCTATTCATATACCCATCCAAATGGCTCTTAAATGTTGCAATTGTACCAGCCTCCACCACATCCTCTGGCAGCTCATTCCATACATGTACCACCCTCTGCGTGCAAAGGTTGCCCCTTAGGTCTCTTTTATATCTTTCCCCTCTCACCCTAAACCTATGCCCTCTAGTTCTGGACTCCCTGACTCCAGGGAAAAGACTTTACCTATTTATCCTATCCATGCTCCTCATAATTTTGTAAACCTCTATAAGGTTACCCCTCAGCCTCCGACGCTCCAGGGAAAACAGCCCCAGCCTGTTCAGCCTCTCCCTGTAGCTCAGATCCTCCAACCCTGGCAATATCCTTGTAAATCTTTTCTGAACCCTTTCAAGTTTCACAACACTTTTCTGGTAGGAAGGAGACCAGAATTGCACGCAACATTCCGACAGTGGCCTAACCCACGTCCTGTACAGCCGCAACATGACCTCCCAACTCCTGTACTCAATACTCTGACCAATAAAGGAAAGCATACCAAACGCCTTCTTCACTATCCTATCTACCTGCGACTCCACTTTCAAGGAGCTATGAACCTGCACTCCAAGGTCTCTTTGTTCAGCAACACTCCCTAGGACCTTACCATTAAGTGTATAAGTCCTGCTAAGATTTGCTTTCCCAAAATGCAGCAACTCGCATTTATTTGAATTAAACTCCATCTGCCACTTCTCAGCCCATTGGCCCATCTGTTGACAGTAAACATCCAGGTGCAGCCGGTGGTGAGGGAGCCTAATGGTATGTTGGCCTTCATAGTGAGAGGATTCGAGTACAGGAGCAGAGATATCTTGCTGCAATTGTACATGAGACCATGCATCGGGGCCTGGGGTGGTTGTGTACAATCTTCATCTCCTTGTGTGAGAATGGATGTTCTGGCTACAGAGGGATTGCAACAAAGGTTTACGAGGCAGGACTGATGTACGAGGACAGATTGGGTTGGCTAGGACTACACTGACTGGAATTTAGAAGAATGAAGGGTGAAAGCTCATAGAAACCTATTAAATTCCAACAGGAATAGACAGGGAAAACGCAGGAAAGATGTTCCTGATAACCCAGGAGTCCAGACCCAGGTGTCACCAAGTAGAGATATGAGGTGGGCCATTTAGGACTGAAACGAGGAGAAATGTCTTCACCCAGAAATAGATGAAATAAGGAATTATCCAGATTTCATTGAAAAACGAAATGGGTATTCTCCTTTTAGCGCTGGAGAGCAAATGTAAAGCAAGGTCAGAAACCCCTCTGCAGAAGGAGGAGGATGTGGCATGAAGAGAAACATGGAAGCGGAGTTGTTAACGAGAGAGTAGGGAGCCGATGGAACTCAAAACCACAGAAAGTGGTTTTGGCCAAAACATGGAACGTTTTCAAGAGGGGGTTCTGTCTATTTCGTGGGGGTGAAGGAGTCAAAGAATGTGTGGAGAACGTGGGCACAGGGTACACAGGGATGATCGGCCATGTTCATACTGAGTAGCAGAACAGGTTCAAGGGGCTGAATGGCCTAATCCTGCTCCTATTTTCTATGTTTTTCTAATGTAAATCACTAAAGAAAGAGTGTGTACTTCCCTCGCCCCACACAAACAGTCCAAGCCACTGTCCCAGGGGTTTCAGCGACAGAGCCTCTCCTAATCAACCTCGGAAAATACACAGGGGCCGGTTTATTATTGGTGCCCAGCCTCACTGACTGCATTGGAAATCCCTTATGGTTCTGATATAACTGAAATAATAATCCCATCACCAAGTCACCCTTTATTGACCTGTGCAGAGTACACTGGCTGTAGTCAGCCAGCTCAGAGTCAGTCCCTGAACTGAGGAGATCCCAAATCCCCAGGGGTTTTTTTTCCCCCAAAGACCCCCACACTACTGCCAAGTGCTCTTCTATTCCCCAGCACCCATGTAGGTGTAGGGCACAGTGAAGAACAACGAGTGCAGTAAACTTTGTTCATATTCCACCACCAGGAAGAAACGTCCGAGTGGTCAGTGACAAGCAGCTCCTTTCTCAAAGGGCAATGCCCAAGTGATCAAACAGTGGAGGAGAGGGCAGGGATCAAATCAAAATGGAGTCGGAGGGGGAAATAAAACACTCCACACCCGCGGTGCCCAGCTCTCCCAGAGGGTGTTGGTCGACACCGCGTGCTCCTTCTCCAGGGACACTCGGGCCTGAACGTAATCTTTTTTAAATTTTATTGAACAGCACAAATTACAAACACATAATTAATAATAAATAAAAAGCAGCAGTTCACAAACTAAATCCCACTATTTACAGGGGAAGGGACAGTAAGGCGAAACCGCAAATCCCACTGTTCAGTTATCTGGGAAAACAGGACAAACCTCAAATCCCACTTTCACCCAGAGAGGAAACAGTAACAAACACAGACAAGACAGTTCAACCAAAGGAGAAACAGTGCATAGAACACAGATCCAATATAGCTAAAACAAAACCTGACACCGGTACATATTATGTGCTGATCAGACCATCCTTGGCTAGCCTTCCTGCAGGACAGTTATCAGCCTTCTGGTCTCTGGTTGCCCTGTGCACTGACCAACCCTCCCCAGGCCCACTATCCTCCAGGCTGGTCATTGACCACCCAGCTCCCTGCCTCTCTGTTTACTGACCAGACTACCCCAGGCCTGCTTTCCTCCACGCTGGTCGTTGACCACCCAGCTCCCAGTTGCCCTGTGTACTGCCAGCCTCTGGGTGATATTGGTCAGCCAGGGCTTTCCTGATTGGCCCAGGTTAACAACTCTAACCGTGGATCTCGTGGTCAACGAGATCCAGCTGGTTCCAATCACTGTAGGACCAAACAAAACACCCTGTCAACCTTGGCATCTCCTCCAACGTTGACCTGCAGGTGCCACACACACCTCTCTGCCTCTGGGTTTCTCTCTTCACTGGGTGCCCTGTTGTTTATTGTCCCCTTCCCTGGTTCGCTTTCTAAATGCTCTGCAGTTCTGAAGAAGAGTTCACATGTGCAACCCTCCCCCCGCCCCACCCTACCCCCACCCACCCCCACCCTACCCATCCCTCCCCCCCACCCCCACCCTACCCATCCCACCCCCTCACACCCACCCTACCCCCACCCCCACCCTACCCCCACCCACGCCCCCCCCACCCTCCCAAACTCCACACGTCAGTCACCCGAGGCTGTATTGAACCTGGGACCCTGGTGCTGTGAGGCAGCAGTGCTAACCACTGAGCGCTCACTCCCAATGGTGTAGGTTAGTGGACAGGATAATGAACATCCAAAAGAAAAAACCCAGCAAACAGTCATCAGGTTATAAATTCTGACTGTGAATACTCTGCCCTGATTTTTTTTAAAACCTGCATTATAATCTATAACACCAATTTTTAAAAAATGGAAACAAATTCAACTTGATTTGACTGTATTTTTTGTCTTCACCTATGTCCTTTTTTTTCATTTTCAAGGGTTTGTTAAACTTTTTAACATTTCAATTTTTTTCAGAAAGTTTGTTCCATTCTGCCCGCTCCTGATATCATCCAACTCAGCCTTAGATATTTGGCGTCCAAGTCTGTCTGACTGCTTCCATCCTCCAACATTGTTATCTGTAACTTCTTCTGTACTTCATACGAGTTCCCACTTTCTCCAGGCAACAAATGTGACTGATAGCAACACAAAATGCTGGAAGAATCCCATTCCATTAAAGTTCACGTGGCCATTTCACCTCGACCGGTTCCGACTGCAGATTTATAAATCCCACTCTATTTCCAACAAAGAATGCTCAGTGGAAAGCTTTTACCTACCCAGAAAGGGCGGATAAAAAAGTAAAAGGAGATGCTTGAGGAAATGGCCAAGGCTGAAACTGTTAAAACACCTCCCGCAAAGCTGTTCACCCTGACACACGATGCCTTGAGGCATGAATCAGTGGGAGTGATTGCTCTGTGAGGTGCATCAGTCTTTCCAAAACTCATCCCTGACTTCTATTAATCTTCAATCTCAGGATCTCACAAAAATAACTGCAGGCACAGTTCAGAACAAGGGGTGCTGGAGATACATCAAGAGTTATATTTCTGAAAATCCATGCTTAATTACCGTCAATATTTGACAATGCATCACTGAACAACACTGGAAATAGCCAGGGTGCCAGTGACCTACATTAGTTGATGATTTAATGCAACATTCAGGAGGACTGATCTTCGGAGAAATCTTACAGCATAGGAGGCCATTTGGCCCATTTTGAAACTACTAAATCATAAGTGCATTGACCAGCCAATTACAAATACCCACCATTCTCCAGCCGTAACATTTGATATTAAAGCTAGTGCAAGTCAGATACAACAGCCATTTTAAAATGAATATTTGCAAAGCAACAATGACCGAAAACAAACAATAGCAAAACTATTCAAAACAAGCTTTCCAAACTAAAAACCCACAAGTATGTGCCATTTTTTTTTGTGCCTGCCATTGTATTACAATTTGACCGCTGTTATATGACGTCAGAAATGAACAAAGTGTGTCTAATTGAACACTTTGGCAGAGAAGTGAGCGATGGGGATCAGTAGAGCAGTGGGTTATTTTTTCTGAAGTTGGAGATGGTACAATCTGTTATTGAGCTGCAGGGCGGCAACAAATAAACAGCTGAAATAGGAGTGACCCGGAGTCAGGGAGGGCGTTCCATCATTCATTATCTCACAGCTGAGCTTTGACATTAACCCCACTTTTCTGTGAAGTCTTCCTGTCCCTCAATTCCCTTACCGCCAAACATCTATTCATTTCCGTCTTGAATCTATCCAATAACAACTAGGCATTCGCAACAGCCTGGGGTTGCAAATTCCAAAGATTCACAAAACCGCTGGTGAGGAAATCTTTCCTAAATCTCAGTCCATATTGGCTGACCCCTCATCCTGGGACTTTGACCCCCTACTTGGAGACTCTGTAACAGGGAGAGAAACAACCCCCTCTGCATCTACCCTGTCAAACCCTCGATAACATTTACAAGTTTCAATGATATCACTTCTCAATCTTCCAAACTCTGGAGAATATAAGCCCGTTCTGCTCAATCTTAATTTGACACAGCAACCATGGAGGCCACATTACAGGCTGTGGTTGCCATAGCAATGCCAACAAGTGCACAAGTAGTAACACTGAGTGATGATTCAGTTTGTCCTCTGATAGAAGAATGTTTCATAGAAGAACCATTTTATAGTATCTGATAACTGCTAACACTGTCTTTTCTGACTTAAAGCAGTGAATTGACCTTTACACTATGTGTTCTGATTCTATAAAATAGGATTGTTCTGCCATGATCTTAACAGTGGACAGAATCTCATCCATGTTTTCCAGATGAATAGATATCCAGGGAAGAGAGATAATCCATTCAAATCTCACAATTTCCTCAGTGTAGAACACACAGCACCAACAAAACATGCCATTGCTGTTCAGGGTGGGACAGGCCATTGGCTGTCCAGTGTGTCATGAGAGAACTCGCTCGAGATCAAAGAGATACTTTCACCCACTTGTTTCCCAGGCTGTGGCTCTTCCTGTGTCTGGGCACCGGGGGAGTGTTCAGGCTGCCCATTACCGAGGCATCAGGACATGTTGGTCTTCGACTGTACCTCACTGAGGCGGAAACCTCAGAGGGACCTGAAAAGCAACGAGAACAATCATTCACAAAAATGTGCAGGAGCGGTGAGACGGATTTTCACACATTCAAACCCAGGCTTTCAAATCAATTTCTGCGTCTCAGAGTTTTAAATGATTGCCAAATAAAGATGCCTTGTACTGACACAGTCTGAAATCACATGACACCAGGTTATAGTCCAACAGGGTTATTTAGAATCACAAGCTTTCAGAGCGCTGCTCCTTCAAAAGGTGATTTTACTAACACAGGAGGCAGTTTTGTCAACAGAAAGCACTGTTCATTATCAGTGACGTAAATGAGAATGCCACAGAAAAATCCTAAAAGACTTTTACCTGAGACAAATACATTACTATGGGGCACACTGCTCACATATACAGATCTAATCCAAGGGCAGCTCCTGCAAATTAAAGAGTTGAGCAAACCTATAAGAGATGTATTTTTAATAATGGATGGGTATGTCACAATGAGGATTAATGGCACCTCCTTACACTTGGAAGATTGTCAGTTACTTTTCCAACAGTTTGCACATATATCTCCATCAAGAGAGAAAAGTCTAGAGTTCAGCGCAATTTGGAATCACAAAGTATTCTCTGGTGAGCGCACATTGTAAACATGAGAATGGCTGGACATCTGCACGATCTGGCATTCACTCAATGTGCAGACATTACCCATTAAGTCAGTACATTGAGAGACAGATGATCATTCATCTGGGAACAGACTACAACCGTGAAGCAGCCTCGTAAAAACAGTTTTATTTGGTCCAGTCATCAGACATAAACAACACAGGCAAAACCGATCTTTATTGGCATCTCTAATTACTCCTGAGGTGGCGGTAATGAACTCTTGTCTTTGTACCAATGTACCTGTTGTGAGGGAGGGACTTCAGGATGTTGCAACAGTGAATGAATGGGTGATCTATTTCCAGTTGAAGATGTGATGTGACTTGGAGTGGACTTGCCGATGAACGTTTCCCCTATGTAAACGGTGATGTGGAGGTGCCAGTGTCGGACTGGGGCGGACTGTCAGAAGTCACATGACACCAGGTTATAGTCTAACAGTCACTTCACCTGATAAAGGAGCAGCACTCTGAAAACTTGTGATTTCAAACAAACTTGTTGGACTAAAACCTGGTGCCGTGTGACTTCTGACGACATATACTATGAGGTAAAAACAATGACTGCAGATGCTGGAAAGCAAATACTGGATTAGTGGTGCTGGAAGAGCACAGCAGTTCAGGCAGCATCCAACGAGCAGCGAAATCGACGTTTCGGGCAAAAGCCCTTCATCAGGAACTGATCTGGTCACACTCATAAGGAGGTCACATTGATGTGTAATACATTCAGAGATTCAAGGACTTATTTCAGTCACTGCTTTGCAACTCATTGACTTATAACTTGGGCAACAAGAAGAGAAATTACCCCTCAGCACGATCCAAACATTGGGAATCCCAGTGTTTATACCGTAGGAAATGGCATCTTCTCAACATACTGCACACTAGTGTTAACCTGGAAATGTGTTTAGTCATCATAAAATATCGAAGCAACTTCAGACATCTGAAGACAATATCCACACACAAGCCGAAAATAACTTTGACAAAACTGTTTTTTGTTTTATGATAAGGGTCATTTCCACAGAGACTGCTGTAATCAAGGGAGGATGAAGATGAATCAGTTCTTGCCTTGATCATGATATTTAAGCCAATATAGACATTTATTTCCTTCCGAAGTCACCATTTTGCTTTCACTATTAAAAAGAGCAGCTTTTCAAAGCAATGCCAAAATCTTCTATTGAAAATGTACGAACTTCATATCAACATTAGTTTTGTAAAACCTTCACGTAGTTTCTCATGGGCTGCTGTAGTTTAATGATATTCCCATTCCCACCCCCACCACTGCACCCCCCCCCCCCCCCCCCCCCCCAACCCCCCAACCCACCCTCATCCCAAACTTGCTTCATGCTAACTGCTTCCATGTGCTTGGCAGAGACTTTAGTCTCTAGTTGAAGAGTGTAATGCTGGAAAAGCACAGCTGGTCAGGCAGCATCCGCGGAGCAGGAGAGTCAGCGTTTCTCCTGCCCCTTGGATGCTGCCTGACCTGCTGTGCTTTTCCAGCATTACACTCTTCAACGCTGATCTCCAGCATCTGCAGTCCTCACTTTCTCCCAGATACCTTTAGGCCGCTTGTGTCTCCTGCAGGTCATTGTCACCGTCTGGTACTTCACCCCAAATGGCTGACGTCTTCTTTCTGTAATCCAGGTGGCCCCTCGTCCTGGTCACTGCTCCTTTACAATCTCCTGTTCAGCTTCGCCTGGGGACTGAAACTGGTATCATTCTACTCAGGTGAAATCTGGTCAGTCACGCAGTTTCCTGGTTCACCTTTGATTTGTGGTTTTTTTCTGATCTGTTCTCTCTAATTCTAATTTTCTTTATATTACTTCATGAGGCAAGGCAAACGTATACAATATTGGATGGAGCTCTCTTTAGATTTACAGCTGTTCCTTTCTGCACGTCAAACCCAGACGCCACTTTAGCAAAGGAGGAATTTAAATATCTATTTAATATAATCAATGTTGAGGACGCACACCAATTGGGGAAGATGGTGTGGGGGTTTTAAGTGGGTTTAATAGGAAGAGCCACTGGGGTTAGCCATTGGGAATGGGGTGCTGTGAATCACAGGTTAACAGTAACCTTAACTTTCATTGTGTGGCAGGAGAGAAGGTAAATCTTCCTTCCTACCCCCAACGGAAGGTCAGGAGGGCTTTACTGAGCTTGAAATCAGAAGCAATCTCTGACAGAAGTAGTCAGAAATAGGCAACTTCTCTCAGTGGCCAGTCCCATTTTTCCTCTACTTATGAAGCCCCCTCACAATACACTATCGATCGATATGCAGGATTTCACATATTCTCAGACAATTAATGGTTTTGATTTCTTTTTGCTTCTAAATAACTTGTTGCCTTGCATCTCTGGTTAGGAATAAAATAGTTAAGGAGTTCATTCCCAGGTAATGGGTGAGTTAAAGCAGGAAAACGTTCCATCATTTTGAAGAAGTGTTTGTTAAGGTCAGGGGACGTCCAGCAGCAGGTGGTGACATTGATGGAGGGCACTAAACAAGGGACTGGAGCAGTTCATTCACACCACCAGCAGGAGGCAGTAACGGTGAGGCTGGGCAGCAGGAGCAGGCGAATGGACTCTTGCTGAAATAAAGCATGTCTTTATAGGGTTGTTAAGAAAGCATGTGGTGTTTTGGCTTTCATTAACAGGGAGATCGAGCTTAAGAGCCGCGAGGTTTTGCTGCAGCTCTATAAGACCCTGGTGGGACCACATTTGGAGTATTGTGTCCAGTTCTGGTTGCCTTATTATAGGAAAGATACGGAGGCTTTGGAGAGGATGCAAAGAAGGATAGCCAGGATGCAGCCTGGAGTGGAGGGCTTGCCTTACGAAGAGAGGCTGACTAAGCTTGGACTTACCTGATCGAGGTGTACAAGGTAATGAGAG
This sequence comes from Chiloscyllium punctatum, assembly GCF_047496795.1. Taxonomy (NCBI): domain Eukaryota; kingdom Metazoa; phylum Chordata; class Chondrichthyes; order Orectolobiformes; family Hemiscylliidae; genus Chiloscyllium; species Chiloscyllium punctatum. The sequence goes on along the minus strand of NC_092787.1, from coordinate 12,990,464 downwards.
GAATAGACAGAGCCATTAGCCAGAGACTTTTCCCCAGGGCAGGATTGACTGCCATGAGAGGTCATAGTTTGAAGATATCAGGAGGAAGGTATAAAGGAGACATCAGAGGTAGGTTCTTTACGCAGAGAGTGGTGAATGCATGGAATGCGTTGCCAGCTGTGGTGGTGGAAGCAGAGTCATTGGGGATATTTAAGCGACTGCTGGACATGCACATGGATAACAGTGAGTTGAGGGGTGTGTAGGTTAGGTTATTTTATTTTAGATTCGGAATAATCCTCAGCACAACATTGTGGGCCGAAGGGCCTGTTTAGTGCTGTACTTTTCCATGTTCTATGTCTTTTCTGGAAGGAGGATTGTTGGGGAGCAGTTAGAGACAGAAATTCCTCAGAGCCCAGAGTCGATCATAGGCTTTGTTCCATGTAGGGACTGCAAATACTTTGTTTATCCTTAATTTCCCTTCCTGTTCATCATGATCTAGGACCAACAGAATGAAGAATCCCTGCTTTATGATCTTTAGGCCTTCGCAGTGTTCAAATCTCACGTTACATCAGCTGAATAAATGATTCATTATTTTATCAAAAAGAGACTAATTAATATCATAGTACGATGTATATCTACTGTGACAGAGCAGCCCATTATAATGCATAGATCTCTGCAAACACACAAATTAAAAACAAGGGTACACCAGTTAGCCCCTCTTGCCTGTCCCACCATTTATTAAGATATTAGTTGATCTGGTTCTTGCCTCAACCCCACTTTCCTCTGATACTTTTTAGTCAAGAAACTGTGTCAAACGGTATCCAGCTCCACCTTAAAAATAGTGAATAGTCCTTTCCCCGCCAATCTCCAGGCAGAGACTTCCAACAAGTCATGGCCTTTGAGGGGAAAATTCCTCTCATCTCTGACTTCAATGGGACAACTTCTTTTTAAATTGAATTCCCTAATTCTCCACTCTCCTACAGCAAGAAGCGGCCTTTCAGCTGCTACTCTATCAAATCCCCTCAATAAGATGAAGGTGTCACAGAACACAGTTTGTCCCACTCTCGTGCCTTTACCCTGTAGCTTTGCAACATCTTTCTCTCCACGTGCTTAGCCTCTTTGAAAGCCACCAATTGTATCCGCTTCCCCGTACACAGTGAGTGCATTCCAGATTTTAACCACAGTGGAATAGGTTCTTTCCAAACAGTCTGTTCAGAGTTGTCATCACCCACCTTTGGAGTAGATGGGACTTGAACCTGGGTCTCCTGGCTTAGAGATAGGACACTGGGAACAAACACCATCAATGATAAAGGGGACAGTTAGGAAACAACTCACTTTATAAGAGAGGTGTGTGTGACTGAAGACTCAAAGGTCTTCACTCTCCTTCATAATGCTGACAGAGATCGGTGCAAACCAGTGTAGTTTGTATTTTCCATACAGAAGGAAAATGTGTAAGATTGGTTATTTCGCTGGATGAGTATCTTTTAAGTCATAAAGTTCGTCCATCAAGACTTGGCCAAACTCAGCAAAGACTATTTGGGTTAGATGCTCACACTACGACCATCAAAATAAAAGTGTTATCAAACCAACAGCATAGAAATAAGCTGTAAAAACAAGACCAGCTCCCATTCTAATAAGTTTTCACTCAGCTGATCATGTTAAAATTGCACTTTTAATCTCACTCGGTACTCAATACTCAGTGAGTGTTGCTCTGATGCCATAACGATTAGTCCAATCAAGAGAAAATTAACAATCCCTTGGCACTAATGAAAGATCTACAGGGAGTCCTGTCATTAAACATCATTGTAAAAACAAACAAATTAACCAACCACTCATTCCATTGCTGTGGAGAGATGATTCAGGTGCTGAATAATTGCTGCATTTGCTAAAGTTTCCTGCCGGCATTTCATTCCAAATGCCGCTCATTGTGTAAAGTGGTTTGAGACATTTCACTGAGCTCTGCTGCTTTACAATGGATCTCACAGATGATGGGAAATGTATGATTTCAGTCCCCTCATATCCGGTCTCTCTTCATTATATTTTGAAAGCTTTCATTCCCATCAAATTACAGGAAACAGTTGAAAGATTACAATCTTTACCTTTTAAAGGAGACAGCCCATTTGAAAGTTAGGGCTTCCAATTAAAGAAAGGAATACACAGCCTTTCCTCCCAGTTCATGTCACTGAGCTGCGGTCGGGAATGCTGCTCGTTTGTATTTCACTACAACAGAATCTTCTCCAGGTGAACAAATTTCAAAGTTGTGACAATTAACCAACAAAGGACTCTCCTGATCCAAACAATGACTGCAGCAATTAAGAATTTAATATGTCACGACTCCACTGTTTCAGCCCAATTTGTAGATTTTGTGTTGATCAACTGCAAATAAACTACGTTATAAATTGAACAGTTATTAATAGACAAAACAAGTTATATAAAGTAACAAAGTACAATGAGAAAATATGTGAAAAAAGTTGACCTGATTTGAATCTGTGCTCGTTACGTATTGTAAAGTCTTGCAGTCCTCACGTCAACTCATCCAAAAATGTGTTTAAATTCTCATTGCAAATGCTGGGCTTTGTAAGATGGTCATGTTTTAAACCGTATTCTTTAATGCTTAATCCTGGATCTGCTCTGAGACCAGTCTATGCGACCTGCTCGCTAGAGAGACAAATTCGTGTTGAAATTTCTCCAAAGTCAGATGCAAGTGTTAACACCTTGGTACCTGGCCTCACTGTTTCCCAAACCAAGGGATTTCAGGAAAGAAGACACACAACAGGCACTGATATTCCAGACTGAAAAGACGCTAGATTAATCACCAAGCAAAGGGACATTGAGGATGTAACACATGTTTGAGGAAACTGAGATTATGCAGAGTTCCAAATCACTACATCAACAGAGGATACTTTACCACTGAAAGTTCATTTAAAAATGCTCAGAATGCTGAGTGAACAGAACCTTATCCAAATTACAGGAAGATTCATCCTGTAAGGGCTAGAGGAACTTGGAACTTTTCAAAAGAAGGCTACATTTCTGCACAAAGTATCAATTTGGTGTGGAGTGTTATTCTCAGTTATGTTGAGAAATCCATTAAAAATACCTTTTCTGCAATGTAGTATATGTTATTCCCACCAACTAATGTTTACTTGGTGTTGATTTCAGGTTGTTTGTTACAGTCAAGTCTTAAAATGGGAAATCTTGTGCAATCTTTTGAGCCAGTCACCGGCTGTTTTTGGAAGCTGTTGCTCTCCACGGGAATTGTAACACTACCTTCAATTCCATGCTCTTTTCCCTTTGCCCTGCAAGGCTTCCTCCTTGTAAGTAGTCTCTTACGAAGGTTGCTATTGAATCTGTTTCTAATACCTTTTCAGGCCATACAATCCAGACCTTAGCAGTTCATTACAGATAAAAGTCTTCCTCTTCATATCTCAGATTCTATGGCTATTTCCCTTTAATCTTTGTCCTGTGCTAACTGACTCCTTGCTCCAATGAATTGGTTCCTCCTTATTTACTCGATCAAAAACTTTTCATGAGTTTGAACGCCTCTATTAAATCTTCCCGTAACCTTCTTTGCTCACAGGTAAACATTCCCAGGTTTTTGTGCAGCCAAAGTCCCTCATCTCTACAATTCTAGTAGATGTGCACACAGTCATTAAAGTCTTGGTATCCTTCCTGAAATGTAGTACAGGTACACAATCATTTATCCAGAATTCCAAAATCCAAAAAGCTCTGAAATCCGAAATTTTTTTCATGGAGTGTGGAGTGCCATTTTGGCATGCGAGCAGGTGACCCAACTCCACACCCACTCGAACCATGTCACTCAGATGTGACATGGCGGCATGTCCCAGCATTGGCAGGTGTCAATGGTGTCTCAGTGCCTGCTTCTGGGAAAAGATTTGCCACCCTGCCAACCCGTAAAAAGGCCCACAAAAGCAAAATTGGCCAAAATGTACTAAAACACCCAGAATGCCTCAGCAAGGGACCAAGCAGGCTGACAAGCAAAACTACACAGTACACACAGACAAGGGAATACACTTTAAGCTCCCATTAACAATGACAGAGCACCACAGCTATCCCGAAGCCCCGAGGGCAGTTTCACAATCCAGCAATACCAAAGCCACACAAAACACTGGTCAGACAGAGAGGCACCAGCAAGAGCATTGCTCCAAGGGCAAGACAATGAAAGCACCTCACCGCTTCAGAGGAGACATTAGCACCTACCTGCGAAGAGGAATGGGAGTTCCGGAGCCATCGATACTGTCAGGATGTTGCTTTGTGTAGAGAATTAGGACATTCCTCTGATAACCATTTTCCAATTAGCATTATTGTAACTCAATTACTCCATTTCCAGATACATTGTATTTTCCCCATTTCTAATTAGCCTTATTGTTCAGCATGATTATAAAAACTGGTCTCGTCCTCAGCTCTGGGAAGAGAAATTCTGACCTACCTGTACAGACGGTCCGTTCTGTGTCAGCCTAGTCTGTTTCTCTTCCAGTGACGTCGCTTGTAATAAACAGCATGTCAATTTCACCTGATCTGGTTTGTGTGGTCAATACTTTATTGGGCAAATTTCTCCGTCACTGCTGTTCGGTAATATTTATTTGATTTCACTGTGAAAAATGTCATTTATTCCGAAGTCCAAAAAAATCAGAATTCTGAAAAACAACTGGCCCCAAGGATTTTGGATAAAGGATGGTGTACCCGTACTCAGACATAGCCACAACACTCTAGCTGAAACCTAATCAGTGTTTTGAACAGGTTTCGTGCAATATCCATGCATCTTTACCCTGTGCCTCTCTCTACAGCGTCACAGATCTCACGTACTTTCCAAAAAAATAAGCTTTCGAACTTTGTCCAGTGTCCTTCAACAATTTCTGCACTAAAACCTCAGGATTTCTCTGTTTTTGTGTCTCCTTTAAATTTGCACCATTTTGTTCATATTGCCTCTCCTTGTATAACCCCCTAATAGACAAGCCTTAGGTGTTGCAGTCTCCATTGCATTAAATGTTAGTGACCTGGGATAAACCACAGTTTGAATTTATGTTCCAACAGTTTGTCTCCCTTGGGCTCCTTTCACAGTTGCTTCAAACTGCCTTACCATTTGTCAATGGACTATTCAGGCAAATCAGTCTCCACAATTTTCCGCAGCTGTCCATCTCCAGTCTGTTCAACATACATTCACAGAGACGTAACTGATATTATACATTTTTCATCCCCACCTCCAGCGTTTTCCTCTTATTAACCCGACTGTGGGCAGAAAGTTTCAATGGGAGTCTGAAGTCCGTCTCACCCATTCCTTTTAAAGTTTTGACCAATCCCAACACCCGTGCTGCATTTCGTATATCTAAAGTATTTTTGGAAATAATTTCCTTGTCTGTTTCTGCTTTCCGCACCCCTACCCCGCTACTTCACACTGTGTATATTTCCAGGATCTCTCACTAACAAAACTGTAACACAGTCAGTGGAGAATGATACAAGGCACTTTGTCAACACTCAGAAAGGTACTTGACATACAATTGATCAATGCAAGAAAAGTTGCACCTTGAATGTCATTAATTGACAATAAAGGACTAATGTGTTCATCAAATGCCATTTAGATCTTCAGGATATCTGAAAACATTTTACAATCAATACAGTACTTTTGAAGTGTTCTCACTGCAACAAATAGCGTATATTTTTTGGGAGGGTGAGGTATCACTGTGTTTCTGGCCCCAGATCATCAAATGGTTTCAGCATTGACAAAGGCCATTCAACCTATCATTCCCATGCTGGTTCTCGGTAAGGGCTACCTTCCAACATCACCCTCCTGCCATCTTCCCTTCTTGTTTTAAAACAAAACTTTTTCGATAATTACCTAATTCTCTCAAAGGTTTTGACTGAATCTGCCTCCTTCTCAGGAAAGGCATTTCAGATTGAAGTAACTACACAGAGGCTGGTACCCGGTCACCAAGTCACCCTGTATTTACACCTGTGCAGTACACTGGCTGTGACCTGCCAGCTCAGAGTCAGTCCCTGAAGTCAGGAGAATCCCCTGTATATAGCTGTCAGCCAGGGCTCCCTGATTGGCCCAGGTCAACAATCCCAATCAGGGAGCTCAGGCAATGAGAGCCAAAGACTGCACAGATCTTCCCCATTCGCTGCATTAAAGGATTTTCTTTCATGTCAATGCCTCTTCTTCTGCCAGTCACCTGAAAGCAGTCCCCTCTGGTTCTTGACTCTTCAACCGATGGGAACAGTGTCTCCCTAGTTACGAGTAGAGTGGTGCTGGAAACGCACAGCAGGCCAGGCAGCATCTGGGGAGCAGGAAAAATGGACTTTGCGGACAAAAGCCCTTCTTCCTGATGAAGGGCTTTTGCCTGAAACGTCGATTTTCCTGCTCCTAAGATGCTGCCTGATCTGCTGTGCTTTTCCAGCACAATTTAATCTTGACTCTGATCTCCAGCATCTTCAGTACTCACATCTCCCTAGTTACTCCATGTAATAGCCTTAAGATTCTGAAATGGCTGTGATTTTAAAGGTAAAGCCAACTATCCAGTGAAAACAGTTTTTTTGCCAATATGGTGTTTAGCATCTTAAATATAAGAGAGTATGTGAGCTGTGAGCAATCTCCGACAGCTTGCATACTCCAATTTAACAAGTTTCTATGTCAAGGCTTACACAATTTGATCTAAGTTAAAGATCACACAACACCAGGTTATAGTCCAACAGATTTAATTGGAAGCACACTAGCTTTCGGAGTGACGCTCCTTCATCGGGTGATAGTGGAGCGTCACTCCAAAAGCTAGTGCTTCCAATTAAACCTGTTGGACTATAACCTGGTGTTGTGTGATTTTTAACTTTGTACACCACAGTCCAACACTGGCATCTCCAAATCATGACAATTTGATCTATACATTCAGTGTTCCGCCACTATTAATATTTAGTGAGCTTTGACTTATGGTTGGAACATATTTCCATTGAACTGGCTTTCCATATAAATTAGCTGCTGCTTGAGAACTGGCATGAATAATCAGTAATCTGTCACTACCTCGCTGAACGGCAGTCAGATTCATTAAAAATTACACTAGTGTTTGAGATTTATGAAAGAAAACATCAATGCTAGTTTCTTGAACCAATCAAAAATGTGACACTTTGCTCTGTGTTAACTTGATCTTTTTTCACTTTGTGGAATCTCGTAGGCCTCAAGGATATAATCCAGTTTGTATTTTAACAGAAGAACACTAAAGATGGAAAATGAGGTAATAACTGTTTAAACCACAGTCAGTGGGTTGTCTTGGCGATAATCACATTTAATCAGATAATTGTTTCGGGGCTTTGAATGAACTGTTTCACAAGACAGGGACTTGAAAGGCCCGTATTTCTGTCATTGTTTGGGAAAATGACACAGATCAGTTCACAGATACCAATGAGAATGACATTCATCACAATAGTATAACAAACTGCTTTAAGTAATATGGACTAAATATATTTTATAAACAAGTTGCATTTCTGTATAGCTTACGCGGAGTGGCTATTAAAACGACACGTCAAAAAGACCCTCTGAAACAATGTACATGTGCATATCAATCTGAAGAAGGGCCACTGAACCCAAAACGTTAACTCTGCTTTCTCTCCACAGATGCTGCCAGACCTGCTGAGTTTCTCCTGCCATTTTTGTAGTTGTTACACATTGTTGATTCTACATTCATGTTGGAAGGTGCGGTGTCATATGCATTATTAAAACATAAGAAGTAGAAATGACGTGTTTGCTGGCTGCAGTTCTTATCATTTTAAATTATGCTATAATTCCTGTCGATGTTATTACTGGACAAGTCAGGCCTCAGGCCAAACTTTAGCTTGATAAATCATACTTTATTTTATTTACTGAGGTAGTCTTTCACTGAAACACAACCACATGGTGTTAGTTTTAACAATAAAACAGAAGTACGTTAAACAGAAGAAGTGAAGACAAAATAGAATAAACCAGGCTATTTATAGAAAAGATCATTTGAAGAAATTTCAAAATGGACAATAAGAACACACTTCCATCTATCCTTCTACCATCACTTCACTGTAATCAAACACCACTCCTTCACTATAATATCTCCAGGTTTAACTTGACGGTTTCTGTCTCGAGAGCTTGGTAGCCTCTTCCTTAATTAGTCACACAACTGAACTTAGCATTTCTCAAATTCAAGTCACCCCTTCAGAATTATAACTAGACACGCCTGGTTTGGAACGTCAAACCAAAACGCTTACATTGAGGGAACCTGTTTTCTAAGAGTTCTAAGCTATCTCATAACTTTAGGAGAAACTGTTTCACACAGTTAACTTTCACCAGGATCTCTGGAAACTGAAAAACAAAAGCTTTCAAGCTATGTTTATCCTGCCAACTAGTGGTCAAAAGGAAGAATACCACCATAAAACTGGAAATGTTTTCAGATGCATTAGAGACAGAGTCATACAGCATGGAAACAGACCCTTCAGTCCAATCCTGTTCCCAAACTAAACTAGTCCCACCTGTTTGCATTTGGCCCATATGCCTCCAAACCTTTCCTATGCGTATACTTATTCAAATGTCTTTTAAACATTGTAACTGTACCTGCAAAGTTGCTCCTTATACCCTTTTTAAAACTTGCTCCTCTCACCTTAAAAGTATGCTCCCTTGTTTTTAACTCCCCTGCCCTGGGGAAAAGATCTTTGCTATTCACCTTATCTGTGCCCCTCATGATTATATAAACTTCTGTAAGGTCATCCCTCCAACCTCCTACACTCCAGTGAACAAAAAAAAGCCCCAACCTATTTTTATAATGCAAACCCTCCATTCACAGCAACATCCTGGTAAATCTTTACTGAACCCTCTCAATTAAATAATATCATTCCTACAGTAGGATGACAGGAACTGCACGGTACTCCAGACGAGGCTTCACCAACGTCCTGTACAACCTCAACATGACGTCCTGACTCCTACACTCAAAGGTCTGAGCCATGAATGCGAGTATGCTAAACACCTTCTTAACCACCCTCTCGGTCTAAAATAGACTCTCCATTCCATAAAATGCTATTTTATGGAAAGTATGAGAGGTGGAGCTCATTGATTAAAAATCTTCCAATGCTTTCATTTATTCTTGAAGAGCACAACTATATGTTGACTCTTCAGAGGTTTTAACAGATGGCTGAACTTCAGCTGCTTTCTCAGTCGCAAATGGTTTCGGTGATGTACATTTGGTTCTGGAGAGTAATAATTTGATATTTTAACAAATGCCTGGGCTTCTGTGGAAGATAATAGTTTTTCCATCATCAACTCAAGTGAATGTTTGTTCATTTTGACAGATTTATAAGTATCGAAAGGAGATAAAGTTTTTTTTTTGCAAAGTGCCTATTTAAGTGATGGCTCATTTTGACAGATGTATGAACTGCTCAATCACTTACAAATGTTTTCATGGTGCTCCTGAGTTCTATTTTTAAAGTGATCTTAGGCCAGTTGGGGGGTGGGGAAGAACCAAGTAGGAAGCGATGGAGGGTGAGGGGATAAATAGATGGTGGGAGGACAAGCAGAGAGGAGGAGGTTGACAGCAAGAGCTTTATACTAATCTGATGAACTAAGGCCACTGTTTCTGGGAATTGAGGTAACCTTATCAAATACCTTCTCGCAGTCTATAGAGACAAGTCTATAGAAGGTGCTATGTTCTTCACGGAGCAGCTTCTTTAACATATAAATCTGATAGATTAGCCAGCTTTTAGCTATCCTTCACAAATCCACATTATCAGTACGTGATCAGCTGACTGAGTCATCCATGTGCTCAGGCCATCTGTCAATGACGATAAATCCCAGTGACATCCAACAGCTAAAGTCAAACTGGCTGCTTGCAATGAACTGGGTTCTCTCTCCTTTCCTTCCTATGTTTTGACATCTTTAATTATCTAAAATTCTAAGGTACAATTTCTGAAACAGCAGCACTTTGTGGGGGACTGTGAGTATGTACCTTAATTTCTTCACTTTATCTTCTAAAATGCTGCATGGAAGTCATCAATTTCTGCACATTGGTTTGTTTATTTCAAGTCATTTTATCCTTGCCATTTCTATTTTACAAAACGAAAGATATTATAAATAAACAAAGTACCTCCCCTTATATTGTTGGGTATTTTGCCTTTTTCAATCATTGCAAGAGCAAGTCTGTCGTTTCTCTATTTCAGAAAGTAGTCTCACATAGTTTAGTCTTTAATAGATCCTTGTTCTTTCTATTGATCTGTTTAGACAAACATTTGTTGTCAAATTTGATGTTTCCTGCAAGTGGTTATCATGTTCCTTTTTTTACATTTCTTATTACTCCTTTGTTTTTTTAAAACTCAGTCTGCAACCTACAATATGATGTTACACCAACTTTCCAACTATTGTCGGCTAGATTTTCTGTATTCCTTTCAAATGTTTTATCACTACTCCAATTACTTTTCTACTTCACGTGAAGAGTCAGTTTTTATTCATAAAATCATGTAATTTCTTTTTGTTTGAAACTCAAGAAGAATTGCGAATCGTTCTTGTCAGGATCGTGTCAAAGATGATGATCCAATCTTATATTTGTCTCACGCCTGTAAACATACAGTTTGCAGTCCGTGGATGCTCTGCTAATTCAGTCTAAACCTCTCTTCTTAACATCTTACTGCAGCCTGCGGCAAATCCTGCAGTGTTTTGGCTGCACTAACTACACTAGGTGGCGTATTTTTCCACTTAGTTACTTTTTATGTCTACAATTTCTACACTAAATTCCTTCACATGTCATTCCTTTCCATATACATTAAAATAACCTGTCTATCTTTTTTGTTCAATGCTTTTGCAGTTGATGACAGCACCTAATATTCCCGAAACAATTACAGAACTTTTCCTAAAGGTCTAATAAAAGTAAGCATGAAATTATAACAATATATAATCTCTATGATTTAACAAAAAAAAATCTAAAAGCTGAAATTTCAATAAAGGCCAATTAGCACAGATTTAAAAAGGAAAGGTCAAGGTTGACTAACCTTATTGAGTTTCTAAGAGGTAGTGGAATGGATATTTACGATATTGTGGGAGAAGTAGGACAAAGTGAGGACTGCAGATGCTGGAGATCAGAGTCAAAAAGTGTGGAGGTGGAAAAGCACAGCAGGTCAGGCAGCATCTGAGGAGCAGGAGAATCGACGTTTCGGGCATAAGCGTTTATGCCCGTAACATCAATTCTCCTACTCCTCAGATGCTGCCTGACCTGCTGTGCTTTATGAGCACCACACTTGGTAGAAGTAGTCTACTTAACATTTCAGAAAAGTTTCACATAATATACTCATGATTCAGATCATGTGCAGTCAGAAACAAGCAGTAGAACAGATAGCAAGCTGATTACAAAACAGAGAGTTGGGTTAACTGGTCATTACTCAGATTGCCAAATGGTGGGAAGCTGTATTCCAAACAGGTCAGTGCTGGCTCCACAATTGTTTATTATTTGTATAAACAATGGTAACTCAGTGATCTTAAATATGGATGACTAATCTGTTGCAGTTCATACAGAGGGGCACTGCGACAAAATTCAGGGAAAAGTCATTCAACTTCCAGAATAGACATACAATTGGGAAATAAACATAATATCTTATTCTTTCATGGGATGAGATCCAGCAGTGACATACCAACCTGCCTTCTTTCCATTGCCTCTGTGTGTCGGACCCCTAATGCTACATCCCATTAATGAATCGCAATTTGCTCCAGCTACGCGCTGGGAAGGCTGAAGCCATCAGCTTTCACCCTCATCGTCAATTTCACCGTCCCCTCCACCCAAATATCTTGGGCTGAACCAGATGCTCCAAACAAGAGCTAGCTTTTGTTGCCCCCCTTGAATTGCAGTTGAACTGAGTGTCTCCTGTGCCATTCCAGCTAAGAGTCAACAACATTACTATGGGTCTGGAGTCACATGTAGGCCAGAACAGGTAAGGATGACAGGTTTCTTTCCCTAAGGCCATACTTATACAACTTTACAAGAATTGTCATAATCACCATTACTGACACTTGGTTTATATTTGCGACTTTCTTAATTGAATTAAATTCTACCAGTTGCGAGGCTAAAATTTGAATTCATGTGCCCTGTACATGTTTCTGAACTTCTGGATTATTATACTACTGTTTTCACCCATTTGGATAAATGTGAAGCAGAATATTTTATTGGAAAGAATGAGGCAGCACATACTCATTGGAGAATAAGCATTTTACACAGATGGAGGTGAGGTACATAAATCACTCAAGATAAAAAGTAGGCTATTCATTTAATAGGAAGTAATAAAGCAATTAGGTTAATTTCTTGAGAAAACAGAATTGAAAAGAATTGAAGATCATTTATGTTCCATTCCATACAACCTTGGTTAGATTAGAGAGTAGTCCTGGTCCCCATATTTGAGATAGTACAAAAAAGATTTAATAGAATGAGACTAGAACTCAGAGGTTGTAACAAGCAGGAAAAATTGAACAGATTGGAAGTGAAAAATTGACACTGAATGTTACCAAAAGCACTGATAGAAGCTCAGCTGAGGAATTACTTTGATATCATATATCAGGAGCATCTGTTTCAGCCCAGGATAGTTGAATGGAGGGGACAGGGAAATTGACAGTGAGGGTGAAAAATAATGGCTTTAGTCTTCCCAGCTGGAGCAAATTGCAATTCATCATTCAGGTGTTGCATTAAGAGTCTGACAACACTGAGGCAATTGAAAGAAGGGATGGAGAAGGCAGGTTGGTATGTCACTGTAGTGTTGAAGCTGAGCCCATTTTGTAGATGATGGGCCAAAGGGCAAAGACTAAATGAGAATTAGGAAGGAGCCAAGAAAAGGGAGACTCAAGATGGATTAGCAGTATGCTTGGACAACAGGATTCCTAAGTCAGAATACCGACATGGGTTCATTTTCGTTGGTATGTGCAAGAGAAAGGAAGGAGGGATCAAATTGTCCTGCACTCTTTGTGAGAAATGTCTGCGTATCTTACAAAGATGACCATTTGGAAACCTTTGCAATAAGTCAAGGAGCTCCAGGATGCCATGGCCTCCCAGAATGCATCACTAGACATAACGACGATTTTGGTGACCCAGATGCAGCATGGTAAGGACAAATTGCACTTTCTTGAAATGGTCTGTGGAATTTGTAATTGAATTTAAATACTTTAGACAGACATTTGAGAGTTTGCATCAACTGTAAAAGGATCAATTGTAATCTTCTTGAATAATAAGAAATACCGGTGACCCTGGAACAGTGCCAACAAGATGGAGATTAAGATGAAAAAGCCATATGGACTATGGGAAGGCAGGCAAATAAAGCTGCTGCTTTAGAGTTTGCAGCAGAGGGGGGAACACAGAAGGCATGTTTACAGGGAGCTAAATGAGTGTATTACTGTTACACACAATAAAAAGTGGAGGACAGGGTTTAAGCAGGGATTATGTATAGAACTATTTTACTGCTCCAGTTTTACCAGAGATTAGACCATTAACAGCAGTTATTAAAGGGATCAGATAAAAGACTCTCTGGGGAATTTGTGCCATCAAGTGAGCTGTGAACTGAGCTAAAGAGGTTGTGTAGCAGTGTGATGGTGATCTTCGGGGATCCCAGATAGAATTTTGATGCTGGAGAACATGACTTGAGAGTTGAAATAATTGAGGAGGAAACGGAGAGATCCTATGTACGAGAAGTGAAGTTAGAGAATTTTGGAACCACCAAAGTGGTGTCACATGTTTATGGGAAGCAATACAGGTGCTCATGGTTAAGTAAGACACCACTGTGTTATATCAACTATTTAAAGTAAAATTTACATTTTTACCTTGAACTATAATTTGCTTGTTAATTCGTGTTTAATTTGCAATGGTCCTTATTCATGTTAAAGTGACAAAAAAATTAAACCCTGTTGCTAATATTTTTATATAGGGGCTGTTCTGTAAAACAGGTCATTTTGGTTTCTGCTTCTCCTACAGAGATCTCCATGAACTAACATTCCCACTTACCTTAGCATTTTCCACAGAAATAGAAATGATCTAAGCACCTGGTTTCTGGATGATCTAGTTTAACTCCACTCTTACCTCTAATACACCCTCCAACTAGCTCAGTGTGTCAAAAGTGTAACCATCACTCTCTCAAAGATGATTAAATAATCAGCAGAAATGTTTTGTTCAATTTCCCAGAGTTCAAAGCATACCAAGAACGAAGTGCAACTTCTTACATTTCAACCAGGAGCCCTTCTTGGAGGCACAGCAACATCAAAGAACATTGCCCTGACCTGAGTCAGCTGTTAGAGGGAGTGTGATGACCGCTCAATAATTGGCTATCTGATCCGAACATGGTCTAGGTCATGTGTTCACTGCCTCACCATGGCGGATGTGAAATTGCCAACCTTTGCAGACCTTGGCATTCTCCACCATTCCTGGATATGTGATTCAGCTGTTCACCGATAACAGATATGGCAACTCCGTGGAACAGAACCACCCCAATCAACAGGTTCCTTCATCACAATTAGAATAAAGTTGTAAGAAGAAAGATTTAATACAAAATATATCTTCTCTCTGAGATTGTAGATTAATTTGCCCAGCTGGTGTGGGTTTCTGCAAATATTTCATTGCCTCGCTAGGTAACATCATCATTGCGTCTTCGATAAGGTTTCAGCGGTCTGTCCCACGTGGTATTTATGTGTCTGTTTTTTTGATACGTCCAGTTCTGCATCTGAGTGGCTTGTACATGGAGTCCAGTTCAACGTGGTTTGTTGATTGAGTTCCGGTTGAAGTGCCAGGCTTTAAGGAATTCTCTTGCTTGTCTTTGTTTTGCCTGTGGTGGAATGGTTATATTGTCCCAGTAGAATTTGTGCTCTTTGTTGTCTGTGTGGGTGGAAAGAAGAGAGTGCTGCTCGTGCCCGTTAGTGACAAGTTAATGTTTGTGCACTTATACGGTCAGTTTTCTTCTTGTTTGCCCTATGTAGTGTTTTTCACTGTCTTTGCAGGGTATCCTGTGGATAACATTCATCCTGTTGGTTGAAGGTGTCAGGACTGATGGACTCATTGCATTCTTTCACTAAGATAAAAAGCTTTACACTTTAACAATCGATTTTGTGATTTTAGGACGTCTACAAGTGTTTCACAGCCAAATTACATTAACTCTAGTCACTGCAATGATGCAGGATATACTCCCACAAACAGTAAAGATACGTTTTATTGAGGTTGGCGGAGGGATAAATATTGGTGAAGGTATCAGGGTGAATTCTCTTGCTCTTCTTCAAAAACAAAGTGCCATGGGATCTCTTATAACCAACTGACCCTCAGCATAATATCTGACTTGAAAGGTGGCACCCCCAACAGTGTAACCTTCCCTCAGTCCTGCATGTCCTACAGGGATTTCTGTGCTAATTGTGAGGACTTTGATTCAGAGATGGAAATTCAGCTGCAGCACACACCATTAACACAGCAACTTTAAGCTGTGCCAAAATCAAGGCATCAGTGACTTTCCTCAAAAGAAATTCACTTTCTAACTGACTTGAAATGAAAGTGACAGAATTGATACTAATAAAGGCAGCTTTCTGGAAAGTCCCCACAGACTGAAGAGGTCGAGCAGCTTAGAAACAAAAGCAGCTTGTTGCAGAGAAGTCCTCTATTTAGCAGAACTGAGATAACATCTGGGGAAAGCTGCAGGCAAAAATAGCTTTGGGTAGCACTCTATCATTTGTTAAGCCTACTGTTCTTTCATTAAGATCATCAGGTAGCCAACTATACTCCCACCACATATGGAAAATCCAATACAACAGATCTGCAGTCGCTAAGTCTACCAAACACTTCCGACAAATTCTGCAATTAATTTGTAATTGTTGGAGTTATTATCCCTCCGCATATTTTTGGTTTCCCTCTAAATTGGACCACACTGCTGCTGTTATTTGCAAAAGCCCACAGCTTACATTATATTTTCCCTCAGAGCACACCTCTTTTTGATACACTTAACGATAACCAGCAATTAAAGAGATACTTTCCAATGGCAAAGCTTTCCACAAAGCCTCTTGACTTCAAGTCCATTGTCTACTTTAAGTTATTTACAAACATATTCATCAACTTGAGTGACACCATTACATATCTGCACACACAATGATTTTACTATTTCCCTGGGACAAATAGCACACAGTAATAGTAAAGCTAAGATCAATATCAAAAGGTACGGTGGTATAAAAGTTGTTGTCCACTGTTTGTGCACAAGGTAAAATATTAAGATGGCTGTTCCAGTAAAACAAGTGAACGATTCTGCATCAGTTTATACAGAGTTTTGGATTAGTCCCATCATAGTTAAACAGTCATGTTAGAAATATAACCAGTCTTACTTTCTCTCACATCCTCACTTCCAATATTCACCATATAAACTTGCTTTCCTCTCTTCCAATGTGACCCCAGTTGATCAACCAGTTGGTCAGTGAGACGTGGATCGTGAGCATTATGCATTTCAATACTATCCCACTGACAAGGAAGGAACTGCCTCACTGATGACAGTCTCACTCATCGTTGAGAAAGATACCCCCTCGTTGATGACGGACCCCTTTACTGAGGACAATGTGATTATTTAAAGTTTGCTTTATGTGACACTGAAACTATTTTAGGAAGAAATAGTTATTTTACAACTGACAGGATGAATCATTAATATATATCTTCCAGATTCTTTTTGTTTGAATGCAAGTCTTAAAAGTTTCTCACAGGACTTCCAACCATGAATAAAATATTAAGAACTAAATTCTTTCATATCACTTTCCTGAGTGTAATCTGTGTTTGCTTCAGTGCATTTTCTGAAATCGGACGTTAAATATTTACAAATGTGCACAGTGCATGAATCCAATTGTCTTCAATTAAATCTTTCATAGTTATTATAGGTGAATAGGTAAAGTGCCCATTGTCCCAGAGGACCACTTTCTTTTAAAGAGACAACTGTTGGCTGTTTATCCCGAGGGGCATCACTCTGCCAGGCAAGGGGAGAAGTTGAGAAGGAAAGTCTCCCTTAGCCAGTGGGGCATGCTGTTAGCATCACTCTGCATGACAAACCAGCCATCCAGCCAACTGAGCTAACTGACTTCTTAAGGTGAACCATAGATAAATTAAACTCAAAAACGTGGCTGTTGCTGTGAAACTGTGAATTGACAACTAAAGAAACATACATCATGCAGATATTAAACAAATATCTGTTTTACCGCTATGATAAATGTAAATGTTTGTGTTACAATTGTTCAGCTCTATTTGAAATGAAACACTGCTACATACCAAAGTTATTGGCAGTCTTTCATAAAGTGCATTTCCCACCGTTTAATAATTAACTGAGAATTTTGTTACTGTTTAGAACAGTTTGTATATAATTTTGGAATGAGGAACAGCTTTTGTATTTCTGTTTACATTTCAGATAAGAAAGACCTTCATTTTATAAAGAACTGGAAATCAGAAGCAAAACCAGAATTCTCTGGTAAAGCTCAGCAGGTCTGGCAGCATCTTTAGAGAGAAAGCAGAGTTAACATTTTGGGTCCAATGACCCTTCCTCGGAACTCTCATCTCAATTCAACCCTCAGACTTTCATTTATACGGCATTTCTCAAAAAGCATTGAGCACCCTAAAGCACTTTTCAGGAAATGAAATGCTTTTGGAATGCAGGCACCGTTGGAATTTAGGAAACACAGCTGTCATTTGATGCTCAGCACGTTGTCACCAACAGCAATACAATCTTGCCCAGATAATCTATTTCCTGTGACTTGGATTGAGGAATAAACTATGTCTAACATCTCTGCAGCTCACCTTTGAAATAGTGCTGCAGGATTTTTTACATTGATCTATGATGGCAGATGATTCTGAGCTCAACATCCTCATGGCTGTATCTCTGATAGCGCAAAACTTCCCTCAGTCCTACACTGGAGCACTGGCCTAGGAAAGAGTGACCAGTTTTGGTCCCCTTACCGAAGGAAATGTATACTGGCAGTGATGGCAGGCCATCGAAGGTTCACTCAGCTGATTCTGGGTACAGAGGGGCTGTGTTATGAGGAGAGATGGAGCAGGTTCAGATTATATTCATTGGAGGTTGGAATGAGAGGAGAATTCATTGAAACAGTCTAATGGAGCTGACAGAGTAGCTGCAGAGAGGTGGAAGCATCTAGGAGCAGAGGGCCTGATCTTAGATTAGAAGCTGCCCACTTCGGAGAGAGATGAGGAGGAATTTCTTTTCTCAGAGGGTAGTGAATCTTTGGAATTCTCTCCAACGGAGGGCTGTAGCAGCTGGGTCATTAAGTATATTCAAGACAGAGATAGATAGATTTTTTTTTTAATCAGTAAGGGAATCAAGGGTAACGGAGCAAAGGCAGGGTAAAGGAGGTGAGGATTATCCAATGATGTCATTGAGTGGCACAGCAAATTGAGGGTTTGATTGATTTGATTCTGCTTCGATAACTTATGGTCTTTGACTTTTGTGCTCAAGTCTGAGAATGGAACTCAAACCAGCAACCTGGGTAAAAAGTCCTTCCAACTGAACCAGAGTTGACACTTGACAATATTTGATTTTTTCTCTTTGTACTTTACTGAAGGGGTCATATGCATGTGGTGATATCCTTCTGTTGAAGGGACAGATGTAACAACAACAAGTTACATAAGATAAAGCCTTTAGTGGAGTAAAATACTTCAAACAAGCATAAACAGCCCAAAGTTGATAATCATCCAAAGGAGAAGTCATTTGGACAAGGTAATTAAAAGCATGCTCAATGAGAGAGAAAAAGAGTGTGAGAGAGAGGGATAGACAGAGTGTGAGTGAGACAGAGAGAGAATGAGAGCAGTGAGCTGAGACACGCTAATTCTTTTTCATATTAGCATACTTTCCCAGTTCACTGAGTTTTATCGCAAAGCTGAGATACAACCTGGGGAGATGGAGAACAAAGCTCTCTTTGCAAAAACACCAGTGACTGCACTTCACAGAACTGTTCATGGTTGTATGGTGCTGTGGGATGTCCTGAGGCACTGTGTCAACACAGGGTTCTTTCTTTCCTCACCTTTCTCCCAAACTCACAGAAGGCTCCTTTCTCCACCAGTATCATGTTCCCACCTCCCACACCAGCCACTCTTGTGGCTTCACTGAATGATGTTGCAATATTAGTCTCTGGTCTGTGTGTGGCTGCACATCCCTGGCCAATTGGATTTCAAACCACAAAGCCATGACTGTAGACTTGTTGTAACTGGTCGAGGTTAGAGGTGGCCTTCTTGCCATCATTCTAGCCCAGATCCTGGAAGTGAAAATATTTTGTTTATTCAGTCAGTGGAAGTAACAAGACAGCATTTTATTTCCCAACCCGAATTGTCATTGAGAAGGTGAGGCCTTGCTGCTTTCCTGAGATCAGAGGTCCTTGCTCCAGCAGGCAGGCTGTTCACCATATTTCTGGGCTCTCCGAAACAAGTAGGGGCCAGACTGGGACACAACAAAAAAAAACCTTCCTTAAGGGGTGTTAATGACCCTGTTGAGCTTTCTCAATAGCCTGGTGGTGAAATGCCTGGCAATAACTGCCAGCTTTTTATCACATTGAAAGTAGAAGCAAAGGTAGCCATTTGGCCCTTCAAGCACAGATGATCCTCATTTGCAACAATCATATTCCTGCTTTCTGCTCATACCCACTGGATGCCAACAATATTGAGAAATATTTTATCCCAAAGTGTTTAATTAACTGCTGCATCTGATAAGGTACCACATTGAAGGTTAATGCAGAAATTAAAAGCTCAGGGTGTAGGGTAGCATATTAGCAGGGACAGAAGATGGGCAGGCCAACAGAAAATAGAATGTAGGCACAAACAGGTCTTATTCAGTTTGGCAACAGGTCTCGAGTGGGTGAACCACAGGGATTAGTGCTGGGACCTCAATTATTTACAACTTATATAAAAGATGGAGGTGAAGGATGGAAGGTGATAGTTTTCAAATTTGCTGAAGACACAAGGAATGGGTAGTGTATAGACCATATCTTTTTGTGTTCCTGTATTTTTGACTGCGTACAGAAATAAGAAAGATACTGTTTTAAAACAGAGGAATGGGGAAGGGATTGCTAATTTTTGAGAACAAGTTAGTGGAACTCAGTGAGTTGGGTTTACCGTGTTGCTTAGCAAATGATCTGGGTGGGCATGGGGAAGGGTGAGAAGGGAAAAGGCAAACAGAGATAAGATGGCCCAGTGCTCTGGGTGCAGAGTGAGATTCAGCTGGCAATGGATTGCTGATTGGCTTGTGCAATGTGGCTAGTTGCGGATGCCTGACAAGGCTCTGATTGGCTCCTAGGTGGTGGCCAGTCCCTGGGTATGTACTGCTGCAGGCTCCAGCCTGCTGGAACTGCAGGCTCTGTGCTTCCATCTCTCTGCAACATTGTAAAAACTGAAGCCTCCCAACGTTTGCTGTGAGCCATCGCCTTTAACCAGTAACTAAGAAGCTTTGTAATTAGTGTATCAGTTGTCCTGCGCCTCCTGTGAAGAAATGAAAGAATCGGGAGGAAGGAGATCGAAGAATTGAAAGGGGTGAGAAGCAAACCGAAGATCTCATTGAACCCTGTGGGCTAGTGTGGATAACAGGGAGAAATTATATCTAGAAACTGAGCCTCCAACAGGGTGACAACCCCTCAGTGTTGTACTGAGTTTCAGACTGGTAAGTGTTTAAAGCTCTGGAGCACAGCTTAAGCCCACAGCCACCTCATTTAAAGGCCACTGTGCTACCCACTGAATGAAGACTGAAATTTGTGCCTGTTACTATTTCAGTGAATTTACCTGTTAATCAAATATGTGAATAAAACTGCAGGGTTCCTATTATTATTCCTGCAGTCTCAGTTCTTACTGTGAATTTTCTTAGGCTCCAGGGTATTTGGGCACGTCATAATATTATCACACCATATTTAAAAACACCGAGTGGTGTGAGCAGACAGATTGGCAGACTGAGAAATATGTTGGCAGCTTTGTTTTAATCCAATCATTACTCCAGGATACCACAGAATATTGTATTCAGGAGGCACTAAAAATACTGGCCAGAGGTTTTAAGAAACTGGTGTGAAATACATAACCTGTAGCATCAGAGTGGAATAACATTCCCACCGGACTCACTAAACAAAGGCGCCAGCAAGTTGGGGGATTTTGATTTTCTGCTACTGCATTATGAACTTTCCAAGCGGTTTTCCACACAATGCTGGGATTACGAATGGCTTTGCCCTAATCTCAACTGTTTCCCAACACTGGATCCACTCGATAAATGGCACATTACAAAGCTTCCCGTGTGCTAATGCTGTTCAAATATCCCCCCAGATATTTTGCCACATATTTTTGAATGATCCACCTCTTCTGTCTTGAATCTACTGTACCTAATGATTCATGAAAAAGTATACCATTCTAAAGAATTTTCAAAGTTCCTCTCACGTTATTTTAATTTCGTTTCAAAACAGTGATCGACTTTCATTCTAATACAAAGTAAATATCCATTAAATAACTGTAAAAAAAAAAAGGACTTAGAAACCCTTATTTGAAGGACCAGTGGGATGTCATCCAGGCTCCTCTGGGTTAAACAGAAACCATCATCAAATCTCAGTTGAGACTGTGAACGAGAAAGTTGATCCGATCCACAACATGTTTCACTTGGATTTGCCACTATCCCCCTTTCTCCAACATGGAATCAAATATCCACAGCTGCAATCTCAATAAAAACTGGAACTTTTCAGTACCTAGAGAGAGTAGGACTAACACATGAGCAAAAATGCCTACTCTGCACATGAAAGAAAAGCTAGCAATGTGTCACGGTTGTACAATACATGTTCCACAAATGTTTATATATTCACAAAGTCAAATTGTACACAAAGATTTGTGTCAACCCACAAATATCTGCAAGCAAATATGTCTCTTTCTTCTCAGGCAATTAACAATGTCTTGCTTCCACGTTCGTTTGATGGATTTGTCGATGGCTGAAAAGACTCATGTGTGATCTGCTTAGGGTGGAGGCTTGTTTGTACTTAAGTCTGTTACTAGGCTGCTAAATACTAATGAATCAAAGGGAATGAGGTAAAGAGATTGAGTCGTAAAGATGTACAGCACGAATCAGACCTTCAGTCCAACTCATGCCAAACAGATATCCTAAATTAATCTAGTCCCATTTGCCAGCATTTGGTCCATATCCCTCTAAAGGTTTCTACTCACATACCCATCCAGAAGCCTTTTAAATGTTGTAATTGTACCAACCTCCACCACTTCACTTCCTCTGGCTGCTCATTTCATACACACACCACCCTCTGTGTGAAAATGTTGCCACTTAAGGTCCCTTTTAAACCTTTCCTCTCTCACCTTGAAGTAAACAACAGAGACAGTCAGCTGTGAAAGTTCACTCCTTTTTCCTTCACCTTCCACATGGTCCCTGCCTACTCTCTTGTTTTAATGTACCCTTGTTTTGCTCTTTTCCCCCCAAAGTTCCAAAACAATGCAACAGCTCATAAAACAGCAATTACTGTTCCGTGAAATTGAGGAAATCAGCTCCAACAAAGAAACCTCAAAAAAGGAGCAACTCTTACAGCCACAATTTTCTCCCATCTTCCATCTTGGATTACCCAGAATCCCCCATTATGAACTCATGAGTCAATTGTATTCAAATGTAAATATGAAAGGGGTCTTAAGGTGCAGTGGTAAGGTCACTATCTCTGAGCCAGGAGGTCCAGGTTCAAGTCCCACCTGCTCCAGATAATACATCTGAGCACAAAGTCATTTATATAAATGATTTGGATGTGAGCATAAGAGGCATAGTTAGTAAGTTTGCAGATGACACCAAAATTGGAGGTGGAGTGGACAGTGAAGAAGGTTACCTCAGAGTACAATGGGCTGAGGAGTGGCAGATGGAGTTTAATTTAGATAAATACAACATGCTGCATTTTGGGAAAGCAAATCAGAGCAGTACTTATACTCTTAGTGGTGAGGTGCTAGGGAGTGTTGCTGAACAAAGAGACCTTGGAGTGCAGGTTCATAGCTCCTTGAAAGTGGAGTCACAGGTAGATAGGATAGTGAAGGCGGCGATTGGTATGAATTCCTTTGTTGGTTAGAGTAGTGAATACAGGAGTTGGGAGGTCATGTTGCGGCTGTACAGGACATTGGTTAGGCCACTTTTGGAATATTGTGCGCAGCTCTGGTCTCCTTCCAATCAGAAGGATATTGTGAAACTTGAAAGGATTCAGAGAAGATTTACAAGGAGGTTGCCAGGGTTGGAGGATTTCTTTCCAAAAGGAGAGGTTAAATAGGCTGGAGCTATTTTCCCTGGAGTGTCGGACACTGGGAGGTGACCTTGTAGAGGTTTATAAAATCATGAGGGACAGGAATAAGATAATTTGACAAGGTCTTTTCTCTGGGGTAGGGGAATCCAGAACAAAGGGCATAGGTTTAGGGTGTGAGGGGAAAGATATAAAAGGGACCTAAGGGGCAACATTTACATGCAGAGGGTGGTGTGTGTATGGAATGAGCTGCCAAAGGAAGTGGTGGAGGCTGGTACAATTGCAACATTTAAAAGGCATCTGGATGGGTATATGAATAGGAAGGGTTTGGAGGGATATGGGCCAAGTTCTGGCAAATGGGACTAGATTAAGTTAGGATATCTGGTCAGCATGAGAGAGTTGGATGGGTCTGTTTCTGTGCTGTACATCTCTCTGACTCATGACTCTATATCTACAATTAAAGGCTCTTTCAGCAGTGTCCCTACCTCTGAACCAGAAGATTTGGGTTTGAGTTCCACTTGCTCCAGAGGTGTATAATTGCATCTCTGAAGAGGTGGATAATGAAGTATCTGTTCAATGTACATAAAGATGATTCAGCCAGAGGCTGGCTAGAGTTTCATAATGCATGATTGGTTTAAATAAATCTCCAGTATGCGTGGATTTTGTCAAAATACACTTAACTTCCAGTGTACACCATGGTGGCGCAGGAAATGTTGGATGAATGGGCTATTTAAAGCGCTGTTTGCTCTCTCCAATACCTCAATACCAGCCCTGCACACTCCTTACAATCTCTCTGGCTGAGATCAGTGCCTCCCTGAATGAACCTTCTGGATGTTGCTTGGTCACAGGCTGGGGGACTCCCATGAGTCACTGGGCATGTTTGAGCTCTTCATGGATGCTTTGATGACATCACAGAGATGTTTTATCCTCTTTCTGAGAGTCTCCTGTCATAACTGAATCCAGAGTCAAGTGTCTAATTTATCGTGCAGTGGCCCTTGTAATGTTTTAATGACTGGTTGGGACTGAATGTGGATCGAACTAAGCATACTAACTTTTACCTTCTGGATGTGTGCCATTTTTGGTTATTGCATAACTTGGGTTGGTTCTGTGCTGCTGTAATGAAAACAGAATTTAACTGTTTTGTGACATCTCTCCTCTTGAATGACATACAACCTATGACACTGGGCCACTGCATTAAATCTATCTTGCGCCAGCCATTTATTGTGTACTTTGCAGCTTACAATCAACTGCAATTTGACTATTAATTCATATTTAACTCATGTCAATTTTGAACATTACAGTATGGGTAGTTAGCTAAGATCATTTTTAGCTTTCACTTTAACTTTTTTTACAGTAAAAAAAATCTTCTGTTTTAAGCCATGGCTTCACTCTTTCAATAATTTAGTGACATTTCAGATTGCTTATACTTTTTAAAAAATATCTTTTTACTGATCTTTATGAAGATTGCAATAAAACGCAAGGCTTTTCCATTTTCTGATCACCTCCGGTCGTAAAGCTGTTTCAGAAATAAATGAACCCCACGAGGCTTGTAGCGAAAGCTCTGCACCAATTAAAGACAAACAATAAATTACATCACTTCCTGGTGTTCAGAAGTGACTTTCCCATAAACAAAGACCCTACAAAAACTCTTCACTCTCTGAATAGATTATATGATAAATTGATCTGCCAAGAAAACACCCACTCGGTTAGGAAAGAGAGTAATTTTGTTCATCTTGAATTGCACTCTTTTAATAGACTGAATGAAGGTATTGTTTCTGAAGATGAGTATATTGTCTTTGCTACGAGTGCAAATTTGCAATGTCTCTGGTATCATCACATCTTCAGGGCTCAGTCACAGAAACACCAATGAAGAGTTGTTACCACTGGAGGCAAATGCGGCATTAAACTTGAATGTAGCAAAATCCCACAAACTACAAGCAAGATGAATGAGCAGTTAATTTGTTTTGTGGCTGTGTTAGTTATGGAAGGACAATGCTTGTGAGGTACATGACGTAGGGCCTGGTTTCAATCTAATGGCCCCAGGTGGAGTTCTCCATCTGCGACACTGCGACATTCCCTCTGCCTATAATGAATGTGCCAGTCTAGGTTCAGTCCTGGAGTTGGATTGAACACTTACCTTCTGAGTCAGGCAATGGTGCTGTTCACTGTGCCAGAATAGCACTGGACATCCGGCAGCAATTTAAAACAGGATTGTAGAGCCTGTTTGAGTCTTTTGTTTGGATTTCAATAAACTCTCAATTCTCCGGTTGTACTCATGTTTTCTAAGTGCACAGCAATTTACCATTATAACAGGATACATTTTAACAAATTAAAAGCTCCGAGACACAATGCTAATCCAAACAGACCAACAGGGAACAGTCATATTGTGATTATTTCACTGGAGGAGTAATCCTGAGATCATGAGTTCAAACTGCATTACAATATCTTCAGAGTTTGAATTCAGGTTTTACAATGTGGAAAGCTAAAGGCTGCAGAGGAGGTACTTGGTCATTAAAGAACAACAAGCTAACATTGAGCAAGAAAAGAGGAGTCAGCACCTTCAGGTGAGAAAATCATTTCAAAAGAAGTCACTTTATCTGTATCAAACATCCATTCGTACATTTCCTGTTCCATATTGGGGTTTAGGTCTCTATTCTTGTTCTGTCCTCTTTTTAAACACAAATATCTCCATCTATAATGATCTAACAATACTCTGTGCCCAGTTGGCAGAAATGCTAGTTTTCCCGCAGCATTGCCAAAGTAAAATGCATCTGGGTAATTTCAAGCTTTGAATAAGAGCCTGCGGAAAAGGTCATGATGAACAAACTTCATGTTCACGGTCCTGGGAATAAATTCTTCCAAATCATTCGTTGCAGGGATAAGGGTCAATCATTTAATTATTTGCACAAATAAAGTACAATTTAAGCAAATCATTCCCTCGGAAAAGTCATTAGTGCTCATTCTAACTTGAAACAAAAGTATCTTTTTTCTACAGAAGCTACTGTAAGGCTGTTGGGATCCCTTTTTTCGTATTTTTCAAGTAGCGGCCCCTTCACTCCAGAAAACCACGCTGTCAATTTAGCCAATAGGTTGCTTCTCTCCAAACTCCAAATCTTATTTGTCCGGCTTAACATTGAGGCTTACACATTGGGCTCCCTCCAGCACTGTACCAGACCTGAGGGATGGCATGTCCATCAGTTACTGTGGTTAACATTTATAAAAATAATTCTCCTCAGCTTATTCATTTCTGACTCATGGCGTTTAGAAGATTTGGCAAATAGGGCTGTTATTGAATGGTTCAAAAAGCGGGAAATGAAATAAAGAGAATATTTAAAATTGCAATCTCTCTCCTTTTTGTGATATCTCAGTTTCATACAGTGCAAGATTTGCAGCATTCTAGACTGAACTACATTTGTAGCTACTTCATTCCCTCCATCTTACGGTCAGAAAATTAGCCTTTTCATAAACGTTCGTGCATCACGTAGCTCCATTCACAATCCCTCAGACAATGAAACAGTGTGTGCTCTCATGCAGCCCAAGCCAGGAAGCCTCCAGGCATGGGCTGGGTAAGTTGCCAGTAACAGGAGTGCCAGGCAATGACCATCCCCTGTTGACATTCAGTGCCATGCTCAATACTGAGACAACAAGCAATATCCTGGGGTACGCACTGACCAGAAGTTCAGGATGAGCATGAATGCTTTAACAATTAGACTACAGAGATTCCTCGGATGCTGCCTGAACTGCTGTGCTTTTCCAGCACCACTCTACTCCAGAATCTGGTTTCCAGCATCTGCAGTCATTGTTTTTACCTACAGAGGTTGGACATAGACTCATCTGTGACCAAAAGTATCACATGCAGAAAATGAAGAACAATAGCTTTCTTGACAGGAGGGCACTTTGAAATTTGACAGGGTAGTTAAGAAGGCATTTAGCATGCTTGCCTTCATTGCTCAGACCTTTGAGTATAGGAGTTGGGACGTCATGTTGAGGTTGTACAGGACGTTGGTGAGGCCTCGTCTGGAGTATTGTGTGTAGTTCTGGTCACCCTGTTAGATGAAGGATATTATCATACTGGAGAGAGGGTTTAGAAAAGATTGACCAGGATGTTGCCAGGAATGGAGGGTTTGAGTAATAAAAATAGGCTGGAAAGGCTGGATGCTGTCCAATGGAGCATCGGAGGTTGAGGGGTGACCGTACTGAGGTTTATAAAATTATGAGGGGCATAGATAAAGTGAATGACAAGGGTTTTTTTTCCCCTAGGGTGGGGGAGTTCAAAACTAGAAGGTGTATTTTTAAGGTGAGAGAAGAAAAGTTTAAAAAGGTTGGGGCAATTCTTTTTTACAGAGTGTTTAGTGTGTGGAATAAACGTCCAGAGGAAGTGATGAATGCAGGTGTGGTAACAATGTGGAAAAGAAATTTGGATACGTTCATGAATAGGAAAGGTTTGGAGAGATATGACCAAGCTCAGGTAGGTGGCACGAGTTTAGTTTGGGATTAGGGGTGGTACAGACTGATTGGACCATAAAGTCTGTTTCCATGTTCAGTGTTACGCGATTGTGACAATTTTTCCTTCAAAGTAAAAGAGGGGACGATAAGCATTTACTGATAAGCCCCTTGCAGATAAATCTCACAGGTGAGCCCCAATACAGATTGCTTTCAATGCTGACCCATTCCTGTATAATAACGTCAGGTTTGACAATCTAACAGTCCCACTTAATCAGTGGTAAATTTCAATAGCCTTTGGCTAGCCATGAGAGAGATGACACCTGGGGATGTCACAGGGTAATGGGGGATAACTCTCAAGAAAACAGGTATGAGTGACTGAACTGAAACAGACAGGTCACAGAGAGTGAGGGAATTCGTGGGAGGCTTGGCCAGAGGAGCTGCAGAGTCTTGGAACTTCCTGACCAAGAGGATTGGGAAGTACCATCACCACATGGACCCCAGCAGCTCAAGGGATAGAGAAGGCCAAGGACCACCATCTCAAGGCAGCCAGGGACTGGCAATGAATGCCAGCCTTGCCAGTTACATCCACATCTCAAACTAAATCATTTAAATAGTACCAAACCATTTGGTTGAATACATACACAGCCTTGTTTATCCAGGATTGACATGTGGATTGGGAGGAATGAGGGTTTGGAAGGTGGGGGGGAGGTGGGAGGAGGAGGGATGCAGTGCAGAATAGATAAATCACCCAGATATAATGTGAAACCAAAGCTGTCCCCACAGTTTGGCTAGAAGGCACACGTCTCTTTTCCTTTAAAAGCACATTTAGAAAGTAAGTATTCTCTTCCCATATTGCACTGCAAATGAAAATAACTAAGCATCTTTCCAAAGTATCAATCACTTCAAATCGTCTTTCTGATTGTAACAAGTTTGCAAATCCTTAACAGAGCCTCTCCCTTTATACTATGCTGCAAAGAAAGCATTTGCAAATTCAGTGACATGGTTTCTGAGGTGAGGAATCTATTGAGAGCTTTCTGCTAACAAGGGCTTTCCAGCAGAATTTAGTGTGGAACCTCCTAGTAAGCATTAATCATTCCAAATGCCATGTTTCTTCAACTATAACTTTATATGATCTGTTTTTTTTATGCAGGGACTTGACACAATTTCTCATAATTGCTGTCTTCCTGGAATGTCTCTTTCTGGCTTCCTGACTGTACCTTTACTTTGGCCAATCCCATTGGAAGGAAATGCCTCATACAGCTACTTAGGTGCATACGTGTCACAGTTAACTGCTAACTGCTCAAAACTCCCATCACATCCAGAACTCTATTTCAAACACACGGTACGTTACAAAATGAAGCTGAAAATACATTGGAAAATAAACCATTTGACCAGGATTGGTGTCAACTAAAAAAGTATTTTTTTTTAAAGAAAGCACTTCTTTATCAAAGAATCATTGAGTGTGGTGCAGCAGTAAAGGAGGACGTTTAGTCCATCTATTTGATGCAGGTTCTTTTAAAAATGTAACTAAACTAGCTCTTTCCCTGCAATTGTTTTGCTTCATGTATTTATCTAATTCCCTCGAAAATTATAATCCCACAACTAAAAATAAGATAAATGAATTGCCACACCTTGCCCTTGTATGGGAACTGCATTTTTCCACGCAAACACTATTCATCTGTGACGACGCTAACATTAAACCGTTATCGCCAATTCCCAAGGTGGCATAGTGGTAATGTCACCAAACCAGTAATCCAGGACACCAGGCTAATGTTTTGAGACATGGCTTCGACTCCCATTATAGCAGTTGGTGAAACTTGAATTCAATAAAAGCAATATTTTTTTAAAAGTCCTATTTCAGTTTCTCATGTCCCAATTTTTTTTCCTCTCCATAAAATGCATGAAAAAGTGAAGGTGATCCACTTCCTGGTCTGCAGTCTGTATCTCCAAAGTGATTGTCTCCTTTTTCAGCTTGATGACATCACTGTTGTTGGAAGCCTGGAGACCCTGCTGATTTTCTGTCATTTCCAAACTTCCAAACTCATGTAAGGAGAGGGGAAATCAATGCCAGGGAGATCACTGGATCATTCGGGCAGCTTTTTATGAAGTCAGTGTTGATGCTGTCACTTTTCTACTTACTGCAAAACCTAAACCCAGGACTTGATCCATTCTGTGCGAAAAGATTTGCTAAATTAACTGGTAGTGCTCTGTTTATTTTGCACAGTGCTGAAATTAGAGCAATAGAAATTAACGTCTCATCAAGAAACCAAAGTAATGGATTTATAAACATGTTGGTCTTTTGTATCTAAAGTATAATTGCCACACTTAATAAGTAAAATAACATTAAGGCAATTTGCTTAGCCTAATTAAGAACCATTTCAGAATCAATCATGAGCATTATGTTCTGACAAAATAATGTCTGCCTTCATTGCTGTTAATTGGTATGACCCTTTAATTGTATTGTTTATGTAAGGTTTGTGTGGAGCTTAAACACTGGCATGGACTGGAAAGTAAATGGCTTCTGTCAGTGTTGTACCATCTATGTCATTCTATGAAAGAGCTTTTGTAGTTTTTACTGCCCCACTTACAGCCTTTCTATTCAGCTCCCTTTAGCTTGTATGACTGGAGAGGGAGATGGGGAAAAGGAAAGATTAAATTAAATACTGACTACGGTATTTTATTACATTGAAGAAAAACATAGCTGCATTTAATTGCAAATACCTACCAATAAATTACTACCACAAGTTGCATCATGGGCATCGCCACTGCGTCCACACAAAATGAAAGGCTACATATAAATATGAATATTTTAGACCTAAGAAAGAGAGAAAACAGTACTCGCTAAATGGTGAAAAACCAGAAACCATGGAGGTCCAAAGAGTAATACGGTTTCAAGCAGTAGGTTAAAATACCGTGAACAGATACAGACAGTAATCAAAACGGTTAATGGAATGTTGGTTTGTCTGTCTGGAGGATTAAAATATGAACGAGTACAAAATTATAATTCAGCTACATACAAAGCCCCAGCTGTTCCTTAGAGATTCTGGGAGCAGTTCTAAGCAGCAGACCTTGGGGAAGGATATATCCGCCAGGGACGTTAATGCAGTGCAGACATGTCAGGAACCTGACTGATACTTGGATCCCAATGGTTGAACTATGAGAAAGGTTTCCACTAACCAGGGTTGAATTCTCCAGAATTTAGTAGGTTAATGGTCGATCTGATTAAAGTTTTCAGGGTATTAAGGGAAACAGATAGGTTAGAAAGAAAACGTTCTCTACCTGCTACTCCACAGCTCATTGGCCCATCTGATCAAACTCATAGAAACATAGCTCCAGTTTCCTCCCACAGTCAAAAGATGTGCAGATTAGGTGACTTGGCCATGCTAAACTGCCCATAATGTCCTGGGATGTGAAAGCTAGGTGGATTAGCCATGGGAAATGCAGGGTTAAAAGGATAAGGTGAGGGGAGGTGGTTCTGGTTGGAAGCTCTTTTGAGGCTTGGTGTGCACTCGATGGGCTGAATGGTCTGCTTTCACACTGTAGGGATTGTATAATTGTATGAAAAGAATTATATTACTGAAGTCTAGGATTAGGAAAATAGTCCAAACCTTTGGACCAGACACCTGTCCACACAAAGCATGATGGAAGCTTGGAACTCTGTTTCACAAACAGCAATTGATGCTCAAGATTTGTGTAAAGATTTGTAGCTTGGGTACCAGTTGCAGTTGTTGTGGGTTTGTTCGCCGAGCTGGGAGTTTGTTTTGCAGACGTTTCATCCCTTTTCTAGGTGACATCCTCAGTGCTGTGGAGCCTCCTCTGAGGCACAGCTGTACTGTGTCGGTTGGAATTTGTGGTTTCGTTCCCACTGCTTCTGGTTGCTGCCTCCAGTTGTTCATTGCAGTGCTTTGCAGGAGGGTCCACAGCACTGAGGATGTCACCTAGAAAAGGTCTGAAATGTCTGCAAACCAAATTCTCAGCTCAGCAAACATACCCACAACAACTGATGCTGGATCAGTTGAATTGAATTGAGTTTAATGTCACATGTACCGAGGTACAGTGAAAAGCTTTGTCTTGTGAGCAATACAGGCAGATCACAGAGTTAAGTAGCATAGATAGTAAATAATAGGTAAACAGCAGTAACAACAAAAACACAGGTACAGGCAAATTTGTGAGGCCATTCAGTATTCTAACAACAGTAGGGTAGAAACAGACATGAAACCGGCTGTGAGTGTATTAATTTTGAACTAATTATTAACTTTAACTGAAGTTTATTAAGTGAAGTGTGGCTAAGTTGGGCAGCTATAGTCTGTGTACAAATAAGTCATGATCTCAATGAGCAATGGGAAGACGGCTGATGAGTTAATCAATGGTCTAGTCTTATCCCCAACGAATACTTAAAAAAAAATTACTGTTTCATAGGTATTTTCATTTTATCTGTTGTGGTATAATCTGAATATTTGTCAGGAATGTTCAAAAGTTATAACCCGCTCGCACAGGTTTTTAAAGACTATGACACTCTCCAAAACTCCTCGATAATTGTGCTAACCTCAAGATGCCACAGATTGTGGATGCAAAGGAAGACATCTTCATCAGTTCCCCTCTGTCACTGACTGAAAATTCTATCAACAACCTCAGAAATGGGCTATGATAAGGAAAGACACATTGGAATTTGAGGGAAAATAAATTCCTGCCCACTTTTCCTGAGCTGATGCAAGGAGTGCATTGCAAATGTTTATGATGGTCTGGCACGAACGGTGTTATGTTGCACCCTTTTTTTACAACTTGTAAAATTACTCGGGAAATTATTCAATAGAATGCCAACTGGAGAAATGCAATCGGCTGACCTCAGCAGTTACAAATGTAAATAATAAATCTGTGCCACCTCTGCAAGCTTTCCACAACCACCAGACCAAAACCGCTTTAAGCATTATACAGAAGCTCTCAAGTCATCAATTGTTGACACAAGTTCTCATTCCTGAAAAGTTGGTTCAAAATTCTTGGCCTTGATTTGACTCGAGTCCAGTGACTGGCATATTTATATTTTTGCTTCTCAGCTTGAGACACTATTTTCATTTGTCTCTGTTTGCTGCATTGGTCTCTTTTCTACATTTTAGTTTGACCAGCTTTGCATAATCTTCTAAGTGCAATAACCTTGCTTGATTCCTTCATTTTACAGTCATAGAGATGTACAGCATGGAAACAGACCCTTCGGTCCAACCTGTCCATGCCGATCAGATATCCCAACCCAATCTAGTCCCACCTGCCAGCACCCAGCCCATATCCCTCCAAACCCTTCCTATTCATATACCCATCCAAATGCCTCTTAAATGTTGCAATTGTACCAGCCTCCACCACTTCCTCTGGCAGCTCATTCCATACACGTACCACCCTCTGTGTGAGAAAGTTGCCCCTTAGGTCTCCTCTATATCTTTCCCCTCTCACCTGAAACCCATGCCCTCTAGTTCTGGACTCCCCGACCCCAGGGGAAAAAGACTTTGTCTATTTACCCTACCCATGTCCCTCAAAACTTTGTAACCTCCAAAAGGTCACCCTGTCATAACTTCTGAAAATTAGAAATGCTTTTCCAGTTTGGATCGGATTTTGTCTGTCATATGGTGAATGCCCATTATTATATCTACGCACAGCCCACAAACTCAATGTGGACTATCACTCTGTGATGTTGGTCATCAGGTAGTGAAAGCAGTGCAGGGGCTCTGAGACGTGAGAGATCAGGGGCAAGCAATAGTGTGCCTCCTTAACCAGTTAGACTGAAGAATGTTTACTGAGACTCACAGAGATTAAACCAAGAAGCACAGTTAGAACACAATCCAACAACAACTTACACCACACATTTTTAATGCAATAAAATTCAGTACAATATCAGGCGCAAATAGTGAAGTAAAAAGAGGGAAATAAAGATGGAATTTAGAAAATAAAGAGACAAACAATAAAGATTCGGTGGCAAAAGGGTGGCACGGAGGCTCAGTGGTTAGCACTGCTGCCTCACAGCGCCAGGGACCTTGGTTCGATTCTAGCCTCGGGCGGCTGTCTGTGTGGAGTTTGCACATTCTCCCTGTGTCTGCGTGGGTTTCCTCCGGGTGCTCTGGTTTCCTCCCAGAGTCCAAAGATGTGCAGGTTAGGTGAATTGGCCATGCTAAATTGAACATATTCTTAGGTGCGTTAGTCAGAGGGAAATGGGTCTGGGTGGGTTACCAACTCGGAGGGTTAGTGTGGATTTTTTGGAAGCAAGGGCCTGTTTCCACACTGTAGGAATTCTAATCTTCTAATCAAAATGTGACTAGATGAAGTGAGGATATGTGGATAAGTTGGACCGGAGGGTCTATTTCTGTGCAGTACATCTCTATGACTCGATGTATAACATTTCCAATACTTATGAACTGAAGAAATGTGGCTTAACTCTTTATTCATGTTTGAAAATACATTTCCAGTATCTGTGAGGTTGTTTGGTCATTAAGACTTGACATGCCTTTAAAACTTCACTTAGACTTAGTGTGTATTGAGAGCATGGTTGAAGTACAGTAACTTTACACCCTTTACTTGTTCGAAAGCTGATTCCCTTGCCAAGGTAACAGTCTAGAGACACCTGTGGAGAAGCAAGCAATTTGGATGACAACTTCCTGATTGCCACTTGCAGAGGTTCTCCATATACATTGGGTTATTATGAAAACTTACAATCCCTACAGTGTGGAAGCAGACCATTCAGCCGACCCTCTGAAGAGCATCGCACTCAGATCCATTCCCTAACCATCCCTGCAACATTGGCTATGTACCATGAAAGTGCAATTTGTATCAAAATGACTTGTATTGAGGAACCTTTCCTGTTAAGAGCAATGTAAATACATGGGATATTAAAGTCATCAATGCAATTCATATATGATTTCATTGGCATTCTTTACAATCTCACATACACTCATTGGGGAAGATTCAAATAATATTTAGTATCAACCACACCTCACCTTTTCCACTATGCTTTATCATTACCAATTGAACATCTAGTGTTAATACTATAGTAGGCGTCATGCTGAGGTAGGGGGAAGGTGCCGGGTGTAGAGGGTGGGTTGGTGGGGAGTGTGGATTTAACGAGGGACTCACAGAGGGAATGGGGAAAGCAGGTATTGCAGATGCTGGGGATTAGAGTCAAGATTAGATTATGCTGGAAAAGCACAGCAGGTCAGGCAGCATCTGAGGAGCAGGAGAATCGACATTTCGGACAAAAACCTGCTCCTTGGATGCTGCCTGACCTGCTGTGTTTTTCCAGCACCACTCTAATCTTCACAGAGGGAATGGTCTTACGAAACGCAGATAGAGATGTGGGGGGAAATATATATTTAGTGGTGGGGGTCTGACTTTAGGTGGTGAAAGTGGTGGAGGATGTGCAGAGATAGGAACACTACCAATGCACCACAGTAGCACTGTATCCTTTGGGTATGTGATTGACTGTCTTTCAGATGTTTGCATGGCAGCTCCTTAGGAATGTTCAGCATTCTCAGAAATTGTCGACAAGTCGCAGAGATATACAGCACAGAAACACTCCCTTCCACCCAACTTGCCCATGTCAACCAAATATCCAAAATAAATCTAATCTCATTTCCCAGTATTTGGCCTATATCCTTTCAAACCCTTCCTCCTCACATACATCCAGACGTCTTTTAAATGCTGTAATTGTACCATTTTACCAATATTTCAATGTTTTGTTGAGAATGCATCAAAACAAAACAAAAAACCCAGTTATTTTGATGGTGGGAAAGTTACTCGGTCGTGTGTGATATCACCTCTGTGTATGAGAGAAGGGAAGAAAAACAGCCCCAGGTATAAGAAGGGGAAAAAAAATCAGTCCCAGGTCTATTACTGGTGACAGTTAATGATTAAAAACAATCGTCATGGTTATTTGGTGGTGGGAAAGTCATTTAGTTGTGTGTGACAACACGTCCAGGTGTTAAAAAAAGCAGACCTAGGGCTATCTTGGACTGGGATTAGTCTATGTCTGCCATGAATAGTGGCTCTATTTTGGTGGTGAACAATAAACAGTGTTCCTTTCCAGTTTCCCGAGTTACAATGATGTGTCTCCAAGTGTACTTTGGTATCTCATGTGAATCCCTAAGTTTCCCAACGTTTATAGGAATCTTTCATACACACAAAAGATTGAGAATTGCCATTCTTGATGTTTAAATTAAGTAGATTCTAGGCTGTACAGAAATCAAAACTCTTCTGGTAATCGCTGTACACCAGAAGAAATAAAAAATGGTGCTAAAGAGAGATGGTTCAACATAAAAAGGTAGCAGACACACAGATCTCAGTGAATGCCTCATCGTGTAGACATTGGTTTTTGTAATCCAACAAATAATGGGAAACTGACAAGAATGCCATTTTCTGGTCATTTCAAGAGTGTGTTAAAACAATTGTACATAGTGCAGAGTAAGACTAATACATGCAACAGCAGGCAGCCATGACAACTTTATTGACCTCTTCCCAATAGAGGGGGCTTCTCTGTGTTTCAGGTTTACACACACTGCCCTGCCACAGTTACTCATTAATTCCCTTCTCAGTCTTTCCCTGTTCACTAGATGTGTTCCAATGACCTTGAACCAAAAACAAAAACCTGGAGACATCAGAAGTTTACATTCAGCCCATTATTCTCTGCTATCCACTTTGCCCCATTTGTCTCCTGTTCCCATGTCAATAATACATGAATGCGTCAGCATCACTCACCTGCCCAGCTGTCTGATTGGAAGTGCATTTTCATTCTGTTTTATTAGTTTTTCCTTTAATGGATGACATTGCACGAGTGCTATTCATGACATTCATTCAGGAAAAATGAATACATAGACTTTATGAGCTGTACCCAAATATGTATCCCCTTTCAAAATCAATCATTCACAAAGTAGTTACATAAAAGACGTCATGCATTTAAAGTCAAGGGGATAAGATAAATGAGTATGTCCCGAAAGGGAAAAATGTATGTATAGCCTTGGCAGCTTTCCTGAACTCAAACACCTAAAAGTAGACATAACATGCTAAGTGCAGTCTAATTAATGAATTGTAAAAATTGAATTTGTACTGGTGCTTTACACTCTGACTTATACCATCTGGGATACTGCAAACATTCTTTTAAAAATATGGTTTTCCAACTTACAAACTTGACTATATCCCGGAGTTGCACTACTCCTTTCACAGGCTTATTGTTTCTTACGGCCTCTCTTTAATCAACCACTCAAAATGAACCATCTCGCATTTCTTCACACGGAACAGCATCTGTTAGTCATCGATTTGCCCAATCTGTGAAACTGATGCAAGGTCACAGCATGAAGCATTATGCCTGCTTCCCTGTCTGCAGAAGCTACCAAACCTGTGGAATACTTTGCCATTCTCCAGTTTTATTTTATTCTGTACTGACTATGCTCTCCTGAAACCCTTCATACTCCCTTTGTCTCACTTGTAAAATGTTGATGCCTTATTCCTGAAAACCAATATCAGATTGTACACATAAATGCTTCCTTCCCCTGACTGGAGCGCAACAATGTTTACCTCTTTGCTGACTAAAAGACACCCCCCAATTTATTATTTTTGCTCCCTGCTCTTGCATAGACATACTGTTTATGCCAATGCACTCTTTTCCACACTTTACGTTGATGAACCAATCTCCAACTACATTCGTGTGACTCCTTCATTCCCTCACCCCTTCCATTTGTAATTTTCCACTAAAATTATGAAGGGCACAGACAGAATAAATAGAAACTAATGGCTAACCAGGCCACCCAAATTTAACTTCACTACTGGTAGATAACGGACAGATAACGTCACAACCGGTGGATAACTAACTGATAACTTCACAACCGGTGGATAACTGACAGATAACTTCACAGCTGAAGTTGCCAAAAGAGCCAGAGGCAATCTGAAGAAAAGCTTTCCCACAAAAACAAGAGTTAAGGGTTTGGAATTCACTCCTTCTTGGTATTGTGGTGGGTCCAGGTTCCGATTAGTGGTTTAAAAGGACAATGGAGAGAAAATAAGGATTGGACAGCTGAGAAAGTGGGCAGTAGAAGATGGTGAAGTGGTTCACTTGGCAAGAATTGGCACAGACCCTCGGGGCTGCATGGCCTTCTTCAGTGCTGCACAGTTCTATTCCTGATGAAGGGCTTTTGCCCGAAACGTTGATTCTCCTGCTCCTCGGATGCTGCCTGACCTGCTGTGCCTTTCCAGCAACACACTCTCAGCTCTGATCTCCAGCATCTGCAGACCTCACTGTCTCCCTTCACTGTTCTATTCCATAGCCCAAAGCCTACTGTGAAGCCATTTCATAGAGAGGCTGTTGAACATTAAGGGAGGTGGTAAAGGGGCCCAGAAACAGGAGAAACACCAAGATTCCACTCCCTGGCCCTGGGTGTAGTCCCTCTGTTCTACTGTCATTCTCCCTTCAAGGCTAAGAGATGAGAGTATCATGAGAGCATGACTTGCCCGTATATAAGTGTAAGGCAACAAGAACACTCCAATGAGATAAAGGAAGGAAAATTGTGAGAACATAAACAAGAGAAATACTAAACTATACTTATCACACCTAGGCAAAAATTTATGGTTCCCAGTCAGAGCCATTTGACATAGTTCAGTACTGAATTACGTATGATATAAAACATGTTTATACGGGGACATTATATCAGGACATAATTTGCGACTCCATTGAATAAAATCAAAATGACAGCAAAAGATCAGGTTAACATATTTATAACTAATTGCAGAAACATGGATAGACAGTTCCAAGTTCGGATGCTCTTTAAAAGAGATCAATCTAATTGAAAGCAGCCATTTATTGTCTCACACATGGCCTTGCACATGGAGGATAGACTTGGAGTGGTCCTGGGTTCCAGATATAATCCACAAAGCACAAGAGCTACCAAATTAATGCAGCCATCCTGTAGGGTATAATTCATTCTCAGCCTTCTAACAGTGTCAAACCACCCAATGAGCAGAGTCCTAAGCATTAATGAGGAAGGCAAAGAACCTTTGCACGAATGTTGCCACTTGATACAACTAAGGATGGCACAGTGGCTTAGTAGTTAGCACTTCTGTCTCACAGGGTCAAGGATCCGGGTTTGATTCCAGCCTTGGGTGTCTGCGTGGGTTTCTGATGGGTGCTCCAGTTTCTTCCCAAAGTCCAAATATATGCAGGCTGTTGGATTGGCCATAGTAAAATTGTCCTGGAGAGACCAGGAGAGACCAGGCGTTTGTGTGGTAGGTTGATTAGCCATGCTAAGTGTGGGGTGGGTCTGGGTGGGATGCTCTTTGGAGGATCAGTGCAGGCTTGATGGGCTGAATGCCCTCTGTCTACACTGTAAGGTGGTTAAGTGAAGAACTTTGTTTTATTGGCTTTCACTGGAAGGAGTTTACTGACAGATTATTAAGACAGATCAAAGCAGGACATACAAGTCAATTTCATCAGAGGTGTAAATGTGCAAGTGCTAACGTGCTGTTCCTAGACAGCATCATGAATGGGAAGAGTGGGAGCAATGTTGTAACATATCGATCCAGTTAGAATTTCAGCACTTTGACCCCAGTCGGTAACTCATGCCTCAAGCACTGGAGATTCTTCTCCAGCTCCTGATTCAGTAAATCCAGTTACACCAATGAGCAGACCAATGGTCAAGGTTGACATCAGATACAAACCGATCTTTTTCATTCTTGAGCTCGCTGATGATTAGCAACTGGAAAGTGTGACCCTGTCGCTCACCAATGACACAACTGGAAGTGACAGCCCTGAGTCAGTGCTCTCCATGAGAAACAGGATGAAATACCTTGCAATGTCAGGCTGTCCATCAAGTTGAGGAACATTGCAGCCAGATGTTTCAATTTATGACTAGAAAATCTGACAGTCGAATGACCTTTGAGGAACCTCCATTGCCATTGAGCAAAGATGTATTGTTAAAACATGATTTAATATCCTGGACAGTAATCTCATGGGATAGATTGCCAATACTTTATAGAATTGCACCAGTTCACATCCACATTGGAATGAAAATTCTGTCAGGTCCATAGCAGGCGTGGAATTTACTCCAGTGAAGGCAATTCTCTCTTATCATAATGAAAACAGCATCAACTGCAGAAACTCAAACTGACTCAACTCCTGCCCCATTTTATTTCCAATTGTCATCATTTTCACTCTCTGTTTCAAGGACAACCTCCTTAAATTTCACTCCTGTGGGACAATGGTGGTTCTGCCCTTGAAAATGCTACCTATTTATTGCACATTAAAACACATCTTGTTTGGCAGAAGTTGTCACAGAACTTCCTCTAATATCCTAAAGGAATGCCATTATGACTAATGCAAGTGGAATGACACAAGGCAGCCAGCATCTGCGAAAAGGAGAGATAGCTAAGCTAAAGGTTTTGGGTATTCTTGCTGGAAAACAATCCTTTTATTGGTTCTGCTGGTCTGTATCCTTCTGAACAATTCACTGCCCAGGAGTTATCATGTCGACTCTACACTCAACACTCTGGGTGTCAACTGTAAAATTCACCCTGTGGTGTAGTTGGATCGAAGTATGCAAAGGTAATTTAAAGAGGCCTACGTACAATCAGATAAGACAAAATGGAACCTGCTTGTGGAAACTCACTTCTTGCTTTGGTCACCAGTTAAATGTTTAGTAAAAAATACCTCATTGTTAATTGTAGGAATAACTCTTCAATTGTGTTAACTCCTGTATTGTCACATTACCACATAACAATTGACAGGTGAAGCAATCCATTTGCATCATCTTAATTCTTTCATCCAGAAAAACCCTGGACCTCTCCCAGTCTGGTACCTCATTCAGTAAATGATCTCAAGGATGTTGCTTCCACCGTTCTGTCGTCATCAGCTCGTGAGGAATTAGTTAAGATCGGACTTAAAGTTGGAGACAGTGAGATCGGCAGATGCTGGAGATCAGAGTTGAGAGTGTGTTGCTGGAAAAGCACAGCAGGTCAGGCAGCATCCGAGGAGCAGGAAAAATTGATGTTTCAGGCCAGAGCCCTTCATCAAGAAATTCCCACACAAAGTAATTGGATATTGACCAGGTCATCTGATTTTTTTTGTAATGTTGACTAGGCATTACATAGGCCAAGACACCATGTTCTTCCTTGAAATAATGCCAAATGATCTTTAACATCCATCAGAACCTCAGATGAACATCTCATTGACAAGACAGCACTGCCAACTGTATGGCATTCCTTCAGTAACATGCTCAAGCTTCTGAAATTGGATTAGAACCTTGTAACTTGGAGCCACAGTTGATTCAATGATCTATTAATGACCGATGTCTCAAAAACCAACTCAAAGATTTAAGCCAGGTCTTTAATGATTGCTAGAACGCCCCCAGTCCTGGATGAAGGGACTGGGAGCATTCTAGCAAAGTTTGCCGATGATACGAAGATAGGTGGACAGGCAGGTAGTACTGAGGAAGTGGGGAGGTTGCAGAAGGATCTAGACAGTTTGGGAGAATGGTCCAGGAAATGGCTGATGAAGTTCAATGTGAGCAAATGCGAGGTCTTGCACTTTGGAAAAAAGAATACAAGCATGGACTACTTTCTAAACGGTGAGAAAATTCATAAAGCCAAAGTACAAAGGGATCTGGGAGTGCTGGTCGAGGATTCTCTAAAAGGTCAACATGCAGGTTGAGTCCATGATTAAGAAAGCGAATGCAATGTTGTCACTTATGTCAAGAGGGTTGGAATATAAAAGCAGCAATGTGCTACTGAGACTTTATAAAGCTCTGGTTAGGCCCCATTTTGGAGTACTGTGTCCAGTTTTGGGCTCCACACCTCAGGAAGGACATACTGGCACTGGAGCGTGTCCAGCGGAGATTCACACGGATGATCCCTGGAATGGTAGGTCTAACATACAAGGAACGGCTGAGGATCTTGGGATTGTATTCATTGGAGTTTAGAAGGTTAAGGGGAGATCTAATAGAAACTTACAAGGCTTGGAGAGGGTGGACGCTAAGAAATTGTTTCCGTTAGGCGAGGAGACTAGGACCCGTGGACACAGCCTTAGAATTAGAGGGGGTCAATTCAGAACAGAAATACGGAGACATTTCTTCAGCCAGAGAGTGGTGGGCCTGTGGAATTCATTGCCGCAGAGTGCAGTGGAGGCTGGGACGCTAAATGTCTTCAAGGCAGAGATTGATAAATTCTTGATGTCACAAGGTATTAAGGGCTACAGGGAGAATGTGGGTAAGTGGAGTTGAAATGCACAGCCATGATTGAATGGTGGAGTGGACTCAATGGGCTCCACTCCTATGTCTTATGGTCTTATTAATACAGGATGATGATTCAGGATGATATTTACCTCCTGCCCTAAGCTCAGATGGCATCAGTGGCAGGGAGTGGGCCCACCATGGACTGGAATGATCCCAGTGAGAATCCACCCAGTGGTGAAGGATGACTCCTGAGGATCAGTGACTTCACTGTCGGTTGGGTCTGGTATAGACATTGTTGGGGGAGGGATGGCAGTACAGGCTTCATTGATGTTGAGCAGGCTCTGGACCGATGGACTCTTTAAGCTACATTTTATTTCTTATTCTTAAAACTATTCAAAATGGCACTGGATGGTGGCGACATTGGAAAAGCTTTTCACTGTATATTATTGCTTTTCACACTGTAAAACGGAAGGGACAATAAAATCATTCATTCGCAAATCATTCATTCATTCATAGAATGAGACGATGCAATATTTCACAGAACGCAGAGACTAGCCTTCTCGTGCCCACTGCATTGGACCTGATGAGTGATATTTAAAATAAGGAACGGTGAACAGATGGTGCAGTCACATTATAATATCACATGTGCCTATTAACAAAATGAGCCTTGTACCTACACTTGACAAGGGTCTGGCACAGGACTGGGAAGGGGTGCAGAGGCTGGTCCACAGAAAAGAATACATAAGGCAAAAAGGAAAATTATACTTTAAAATTCACCAGCTGCTGAAATTGGGTCTCCACATGTGCCTGGCTGTAAGGCCATCAGAAACTCACCCCGGGGCTGCCCGATTTGTGAGTGATGGTATGGTCAGATTTAGGAAAAGGCACAAATTATCACCAATGAGCCACCTCTTTTGGAATGTGGAAAGCTGTATGTGGGAAACTCTGATTATTACGTGGCAGTTTCTAAGCTTCAGCACTCTGCTAGGTTT
This sequence comes from Chiloscyllium punctatum, assembly GCF_047496795.1. Lineage (NCBI taxonomy): Eukaryota > Metazoa > Chordata > Chondrichthyes > Orectolobiformes > Hemiscylliidae > Chiloscyllium > Chiloscyllium punctatum. The sequence continues at coordinate 12,947,637 of NC_092787.1, read as the reverse complement.
TTCTCATAAACTCTTTAAAGACAAACTCACAATCCTTAAAAGAATTACACTGACCAAAATGTAAGACATTCAAGGCTTGCTGCAGTTTGAGATTATTGCGCTAAACACTGCAATGAAGACAAGAACAGATGTCAATTTCCAGATTCTTTAACACCAGCTATTTTAACAGCGTCTATTAATTCCTATGGAAAATTCCAATCATCTGCTGCCTCATAGCTTCAGTTTACCCATCTGTGATATTGGTTGGAATTATATGCCAGTAAATTTTTTTAACTTGTACCCATTACCCAACAAACATGACGTCTTTTGTTGGTGGAAGCTGAATTGCGTTATCTTCGAGTGCACTAGTGCCGAGAATGTTTGAAAGCTGCAGTGTGCTTTCAGACAATATTCTTTCCATGGGGTTTGAAACCTGAATTCTGCTCCTGTTCTCTAACTAAACACACGACGTAACCAGTGTCTCCAACTGGCTCCCGGTGCTGGGTTAAACCTCAGAGAGAAAAAAAACCCACCAATTTCCTGCAGAAACACACCGGATAAGACACCGAGGTCAGATTTCTGTGGAGCTTTTGGGGGGCATTCAGCTGAGTAGATTTTCTCTCCTTTTTTCCTTCTTGTTCCATCAGTATGACTTTAACCCTCCAATTGTTAATTAGGAGCCAAGTTCCCTCTATTTGTTTTCCGTCCCTTTGCAAAACCGTCTGCATACCAACCTCAAGGTAAATATGTGGCTATGCAGCACCAGTAGGAAAAAAAATCCAATATAAATTTTACATTATAATCCTATATATAGTATAGGATATGTCCTGCAATGATTTTCTAAAATTATTTAGGCAGGAAGAAGAAGGGAAACTACCCAAGTCATTGGCATTCTAAAATGACCAGATTATTGAATTTGGGATTTTTGTGAACTGGAGATTGAGGTGAGAGAGACTGAAGGTCAGGCTATACTTGGTGATTGAGGCAGATAGGTTTGAGTTGGGAGATTCTGACAGACCCACCTCTGTTTAAAGGGTCCCCAGACTCTGGGGAGGCAGATCGGGCCCTCTGATCTTGGAAACTGATCCTAGGCAGCCAAAGGTAGAAGGAGAGAACGGAGGTAGATGGTCAGAAAGCCCACATCAATTTTCTGAACTTCAAACCTGGGAGCAATAAAACAAGACTCTCTACCCCTCAGCCCTCAAACTACCTGACCCATTACTCACGTTCCCCAGTCGCTCACACTCTTTTCGCATTTCCCATGGCCCTTCATATTCCCAGGCTCATTTCCAATTTATGTCCTTTCCCTGAATGTGCTAACTACATAGTGATTACGTAGGAGATATTTAATAATAACTTCAAATGTGGCAATACTAAGGAAAACAACATCTATTCATAACTGTTTGCTGAGAAAAAGAACTACTGTTCTAACATCATAAAAAATGTCAATCAGGCAGATCCCTAAGTACTAATAAGAGAGGCTTCAAGCAAATCATACCTTTTTACACTGTCCAGATAAACACTGGAACGTTGTTAAAAGAGATCACAGAGAAAAAAAAACTTACTATAATCTTTTGAAAAGGCCAAACAAAAATTAGCAAATCAGTTCAGAGTCAAAACAAAAAGAAATCCCTACTAACTTATGCTTCAATTGGTCTTTTCTCTAAGCCAAGTATCCATGGCAAGGAGTTGAGAGTGTGGTGCTGGAAAAACACAGCAGGTCAGGCAGCATCCAAGGAGCAGGAGAATCGATGTTTCAGGATTATGCTCGAAACATCGATTCCCCTGCCCCTCGGATGATCTCTAGCATCTGCAGTCCTCATTTTCTCCATGCATAGCAAAAGACAATGGAAATGTTTGAAATTCTGCAAATAAATGTAGAAGTGCAAAAAGATTGGCTCCACATCTATCCTTCAGCAAGTGGCTTTTTGGAATAAAACAGGAGTATTTGAGATGAGTTACCAACATTTCTAAACATTCCAAAGACTGCTCCAACTTTTGTTCCAGTAATGGAAGGTTATAGGAGTAAAATAAAACATTGAATTGAATTGAATTTATTGTCAGGTGTACCGAGGTACAGTGGAAAGCTTTGTCTTGTGAGCAATACAGGCAGATCACAGAGTTAAGTAGCATAGATAGTAAATAATAGGTAAACAGCAGCAAAAACAAAAACATAGGGTTAGGCAAATGTTAAGAGTTTGAGAGTCCATTCAGTATTCTAACAACAGTAGGGAGAAACTGTTTCAAAACTGGCTGGTGTGTGTGTTCAGGCTTCTGTACCTTCTCCCCGATGGTAGAGGTTGTAGAAAAACATTGTCAGGGTGGGATGGATCTTTGAGAATGCTGGCGGCCTTTCCTTGACAGCGGGCCTGGTAGATGGATTCTATAGATGGGAAGTTGGCCTTCGTGATTGTCCGGGCTGGGTTCACCACTCTCTGTAATGGTACAGTTGCCATACCAGGTAGCGATACATCCAGACAGAATGCTCTCGATGGCACACCTATAAAAGTTGGCAAGGGTATTCGACGTCATGCCAAATTTCCTCAGCTACCTGAGGAAGAAGAGACGTCATTGGGCCTTTGTAACCAGTGCATCCACATGAAGAGTCCAAGAAAGCTTGCAGTGGATAACCACTCCCAGGAGCTTGACATTCTCACTCGTTCCACCTCTGTTGTTAATGTGTAGGGAGGCTTGAGTAACATCCCGCCGAAAGTCAATAATGAGTTTCTTGGTTTTGCTGGCACTGAGAGCTAGGTTGTTCTGAGTGCACCATTTTTCCAGATCTTCCACCTCCCGTCTGTAGTCTGTTTCATCGCCATCTGAGAATCGACTGACTATGGTGGTGTCATCGGCGAACTTGTAAGTGACATTAGTCTGGTATTTGGCGATGCAGTCATGGGTATACAGTGAGTACAGTAGGGGGCTGAGAACGCACCCCAGGGGGGCTCCAGTGTTGAGTGTTAGTGACAATGGAATATTGTCCCCAAACTTCACTGATTGTGGCCTGTGGGTCAGAAAACTGAGGATCCAGTTGCAGAGATTGGAGCTTAGTCCGAGAACATTAAGTTTAGTAATCAGTCTTGAGGGGACAATACTGTTGAAGGCTGAACTGTAGTCAATGAGTAGGATTCTTATGTAGCCGTGTTTGGTGTCAATTTGTTCTAGAGTGGAGTGACGGGCAAGTGATATGGCATCTGACATAGATCTGTTATTCTGATAGGCAAATTGGAGTGGGTCAAGAGTAGTGGGGAGGCTGGAGTTGATTAATGACATGACCAGCCTTTCAAAGCACTTCATGACCACCAAAGGTAGGACCACTGGGTGGTAGTCATTGGATATATATGCTCCACATTTCTACACCTTGTCTACAGCACACCCACTTGTTAATTATTTACATCAATAACAACCCAACAGGATGGTATGGGGTGGCCTGGATATGTACCAGCAGTAAATTATGAAGCACATCCAGCTCAGATACCAAGGCTGCTTGGTTACTTTCATAAATACAAAATATCCAGCTTATATGTGTCTGTGTAAAGTTGTGCTGCTGGAGATTGATGAAAATTAATGGGAACCCTTAGGAATTAAAGACAAAAGTGATCGATTTGTCGGCTGTGCTTAAGGGATTTCTCAGATTGTGGCAAGTTTTTTCGCTTTATTCTTTCTGCTGCTGGTTTCACACTCCGTCCTTGCCTGACCAAAGGAAGAAAGGAAAGCTACTTCAAAAATATTCCACAAGTCAAGTTAGTGCAGTGTCAGCATTATTTTACAAAGTTGAAAAATGTGTACTGCTCACAACATTTGTTCCCATATCGCCGACTCAAAGGATACAAGCACCCTCCCTCCCCACTGTAGACAAAGCCAGGACTTTCAGCATATATTTGACCTTCTCCAAACACAACTGGCAGGTCGTGTTTTTGCAAGATGTGATGCACGAGCAATCGTTATTACAAACACGAGTCAAGGCTGAAGGCTGGTGATGAAGCCCACATGACTAACAGTGCCTCCATCTGATGTTGAAATTATTTCAAACAATTTGAAAATTAATAATACTAGGCAGTAACTTCCCACAGATGCAGCAGCTGACATTCATTATGTCAGGAGAACCACAAAGATTCATGTCATAGATCAGGAAATTCAGCATCCATCAGCTGAAACATGACCACTCTGCTGAACTAATTCACTCCTTGCTAAGAGAGTTTACTGTCATTCCATTTTTGCAGCCATTTGAAATGGGTTCAATTGTCTGAAAATTGAAAGCTGTCCAGACAAACATTTTGGTACCATGTTAACCACATTTTTCACCTCAAGTTACTGCTGATTCAGTCTCCTCAATATCAGCGGTGGACTATCTTAATACTCCAACCTCAAAACTTTAGAAAGTAATTTTTCAAACAGCAAAGATTATGGAGTAATTTATTACAATTTACTCACGGAATGTGGGTATTGCTGGCAGACCAGTATCTATTCCCTGTCCCTAGTTGACCTTGAGAAGGTAGTGGTGAGCTACCTTCCTGAATTGCTGCAGTCCATATGTTGTAGGTTACCCACAATCCCCTTGGAACAATACAGTCCAGAACAGACCCTTCAGTCTTCGAAGTTGTGCCGACTTTTTATCCTACTCCGAGATCAAACTAACTTACATATCCTTCATTTTACTATCATCTATAGTGATAGTGACTATCCAAGTGTCACTTAAATGTCCCGAATGTATTTGACTTTACGACCACTGCCAGCAGTGCATTCCACGCACCCACCACTCTCTGTGTAAAGAACGTACCTCTGACATCTCCCCTAAGCCTTCCTCTAGTCATCTTAAAATGATGCGCCCTCATGATAGCCATTTCCACCCTGAGACAAAGTCGCTGGCTATCCACTCTATCTAAGCCTCTCATCGTCTTGTACACCTCTACCAAGTCATCTGTCATCCTTCATTGGTCCAATGAGAAAAGCCCCAGCTTCCTCAGCCTTTCTTCATAAGACATTCCCTTCAGTCCAGGCAGCCCCCTGGTAAATCTTCCCTACACTGTCACTAAAGCTTCCACATGCTTCCTTTCATGAGGCGATTAAAACTGAACACAATATTCCAAGTGTGGTCTAACCAGGGCTTTATAGAGCTGCAGCATAATCTCATGAAACTCAATCCTCCTGTGAGTGAAAGCCAAAACACCATACGCCTTCTTAACAACCCTATCGACTTGGGTGGCAACTTTGAGGGACCCCAAGATCCCTCTGTTCCTTCATACTGCCAAGAATCCTGCCTTTAACGCTGTATTCTGCATTTAAATTTGAACCTTCCAAAATGAATCACATCACCCTTTTCCAGGTTGAACTCCATCTGCCACTTCTCAGCCTAATTCTCCATCCTGTCAATGTCCCATTGCAACTGACATTATCCACAACTGCAACCTTTGTGTCATCAGTAAACTTACTCACCCACTCTTCCACTTCGTTATCCAAGTCATTTATAAAAATTACCAGAGGTCCCAGAACAGATCCTTGTGGAACATCACTGGTCACCTAGCTCCAGGCTGAATACTTTCCATCTTCTACCACCACCTTCTGTCGTCTATGGGCCAATCAATTGTGTATCCAGACAGCCAAATTTCCCTGCATCCCATGTCTCCTTACTTACTGAATGAGCCTACCACAGGGAACCTTATCAAACGCCTTGTTAAAGTCCATATTCACCACATCCACTGCTCTATCTTCATCAATGTGTTTTGTCACAGCCTCAAAGAATTCAATAAGGCTTTTGAGGCATGACCTATCCCTCATAAAGCCATGCTGACTACCTCTAATCAAACTACGCTTTTCCAAATAAATCCTGTCTCTCAGAATCCTCTCCAAAAACTTGCCCACCACTGACTTAAGACTGACTGGTCTGTAATTCCCAAGGTTATCCCTATTCCCTTTTTGGTAAAAGGGAATAACATTTGCCATGTCCAATCATCTGGTACTACTCCAGCAGACAATGAGGACACAAAGATCATCACTGAAGGCACAATCTCTTCTCTCGCTTCCTGTAGTAACCTTGGTTTTATCCTGTCTGGCCCCGGGACTTATCTATCATCCTGTTGTTCAAAATTTTCAGCACATCCTCTTTCTTAACATCAATCTGATGAGCATATCAGCCTGTTTCATGCTGTCCTCACAAATGACAAGGTCTCTCTCACTAGTGAATACTGAAGCAAAGTATTCATTCAGGAGCTCCCCTACTTCCTCCAGCTCCAGGAACAAGTTCCCACCACTATCATTGAACAGCCCTAACCTCACTCTGGCCTGAACCTCACTTGTTCCTTACATAAACGTAGAACACCTAGGGGTTCTCCTTAATCCTACCTGCCAAGGTTTTTTCATGCACCCTTCTAGCTCTCCTAAGTCCATTCTTCAGTTTCGTCCTGGCCACATTGGAACCTTCTCCAACCCGGTCTGATCCTTGCTTCCTCAACCTTAGGTAAGCTTCCTTCTTCTTTGACTAGATGTTCCCACAGAATTCCAGGAATTTGACCCAGCAATGATGATGAAACATTGATCTATTTCCAAGTCAGGATGGTGAGTGGCTTGAAGGATACTTGAAGATGATGTCCCCATGTATCTACTGCCCTTGTCCTTCTAGACAGAAATAGTTGTGCATCTGGAAAGCGCTATCTACTAAGAAGGTAACATCAACCTGCTTAGCGGCTCATTTACCTCTGGTTTTCATCCAAAAATACTTGAGCTTTGCTCAAAAGTTGCTTTTATACATCAAGCAGAATAGAAAGTGAAGATTATGACATTGGCTCCATGTTTTCTGGTATCCCATTCAGGACATTACTTGGTCGGTTGAATCATCTGTGCCATACTCAAGAACCACTTTGAACATTCAAACCATGCAACAATTCCACATTGCAACCAATGACACGACATGATTGGATAATGAACAACATCCTCCAATACATCTTGGAAGCTTAGGAGAAATTTTACACATTTGTACCTGTATCAATTCTGTACTGTCCGCATTGCACTCTGAACTTCAGCTCTCCCAAAACCCAGATTCTAAAAGATAGCAACTCCTGTTCCCCCACATTGTAGCCATATATTGGTCCTACCTGGTCCAACAATACTATTATAAAGTTGAAGGTGTGTACTGTACCTTTAAGAGAAAGTGAATGCTGTTTTGCACTGATAGCTTACAATCACCTGTCATATGACTAGCTAGCAGTCTCAGAGTGTACTGGAAAATTGAAAATATGCAACATTTGGCTGTGAAATGGATACCAAGTTGGTTGCTGTTTTGACAACAATTCAAATTTAAATAATTAGTTTAAATTATGACCGAGGATATTAAAACCCAGTTGAGTTGAGCCAATACAGTCATCAATGTAGCAGAGGAAAAGGTGGGGGGGTGCCAGTGTAGCTGCGGAACAGTCCACTCAATCTCTATCTCGGACGACCGACACAACACGGACGTATACTATAAACTGACCGACTCCCACAGCTACCTAGATTACACCTCTTCCTACCCTGCTTCCTGTAAAAATGCCATCCCATATTCCCAATTCCTTCGCCTTCGCCGCATCTGCTCCCAGGAGGACCAATTCCAATACCAAACCACCCAGAGGGCCTCCTTCTTCAAAGACTGCAATTTCCTCTCAGACGTGGTTGACGATGCTCTCTACCGCATCTCCTCCACTTCCCGCTCCTCCGCCATTGAACCTGGCCCCTCCAATCGCCAGCAGGACAGAACCCCACTGGTCCTCACCTACCACCCCACCAACCTCCAGATACATCGGATCATCCTTCGTCATTTCCGCCACCTCCAAACAGACCCCATCACCAAGGATATATTTCCCTCCCCTCCCCTATCAGCGTTCTGGAAAGACCACTCCCTCTGCGTTTCCCTCATCAGAGCCACACCCCCCACCAACCCAACCTCCACTCCCGGCACCTTCCCCTGCAACCGCAAAAAATGCAAAACTGGCACCCACACCTCTCCCCTCACTTCCCTCCAAGGCCCCAAGGGATCCTTCCATATCAGTCAGAAATTCACCTGCACCTCCACACACATCATTTACTGCATCCGCTGCACACGATGTGGCCTCCTCTACATTGGGGAGACAGGCCGCCTACTTGCGGAACGTTTCAGGGAACACCTCTGGGACACCCGCACCAACCAACCCAACCACCCCGTGGCTCAACACTTCAACTCCCCCTCCCACTCCGCCAAGGACATGCAGGTCCTTGGCCTCCTCCATCGCCAGACCATGGCAACACGACACCTGGAGGAAGAGCGAATCATCTGCCACCTAGGAACCCTCCAACCACAAGGAACGAATACAGATTTCTCCAGCTTCCTCATTTCTCTTCCGCCCACCTTTTCTCAGTCCCAACCCTCAGACTCAGCACCACCTTCTTGACCTGCAATCTTCTTCCTGACCTCTCCGCCCCCACCCCCTCTCCGGCATATCACCCTCACCTTAACCTCCTTCCACCTATTGTATTCCCAATGCCCCTCCCCCAAATCCCTCCTCCCTACCTTTTATCTTAGCCTGCTTGGCACACCCTCCTCATTCCTGAAGAAGGGCTTATGCCCGAAACGTTGATTCTCTTTCTCTTTTGATGCTGCCTGACCTGTTGCGTTTTCCAGCAACACTTTTTTAAGCTCTGATCCCCAGCATCTGTCGTCCTCACTTTCTCTGATATAAAAATGCAGGCATTTTGCAAATTGGAGATAGAGCAACTGCCATCGAAAGAGACCCATGAAATTAGGAAACACTATCAAAGGTACCTTTCCATATGAAACTTATTTGTAGTAAAAAGAAAGAATATGAACAAGGGACACCTTCAGCTGGAAGACGACAGACACTGGAGACAACATCCGCTGTATAGTTTTGAAATTAAGTTGATGCAGTTTTAATAAGAGTTTTATTGGAACAGTACATTGTTATAGAGTTGAAGGCAGGTAATAAGCAGTTAAGAGAAAGGGGACTTAGAGTTGTTTTTTAATGTTCACTTTTAGAGTTAAAGAGCAAATTGGTATTATTTCCATTAAATAATGGAATGTGAGAGTTCTCTATCACTGATTTCAACAGATTATGAGGCAAAGTGAGCTTTTCCTGGTGTTTGATTTAATTAACAGAAGGGTTCACCGCTGTGTTGTAACAATACTTTGACTTCAAATTTTCCATTCTTGTTTTCAAATCCTATCCATGGCCTTGCCTTCCTCTATCACTGACCTGTTCCCCAACTTAACAATACCATGAAGCACTCTGTGTTTTCCAAGTTCTGGCGTTTTGTGAATCCCTGATGTTGTCATCGCTCCATTGGTGACTGTACCATCAGGAGCCCAGCCCCCCAGATCTGAAATTCACTACAACAATCTTTGTATCCCTCCATTCTCTTTTAAGATACTCAATATAGTCTACCGCTTTGACAAAGCTCCTGGGCACCTATTCTCTTATCTCTTTGTGCGACTCAATGGTCACATTTTGTTCCATAAAGCTTTTTTGAATGTTTTACTACACTCAAGGTGCTATATGAATGCAAGTTGCTGTTGCTGCAGAGCTTTGACAGGAGCAAAATCCAATAATTTGGGTGGTGAGGTGAATGTAGATTGTTTTCATGGACTTTAATTACATGATATTGTAAGGAAAAGATGCAGGTAGCATGGACGATGAATTAAGAAAGGCTCAAATTCCAAAGATGAACTCCTATTGCTCAAACCTCTGTGACAAATGCCATCTCTTTGAATGCTATCTGGTGTAAAATTATAGCGCGGGGCACACTTTTTTTTGTGGAACTACTGCAATTCCGCCAAGAACTCATGTTGGCAGAGAGTTTCTGAGCTGACATGAGCAGTCATAAATCTGTCACTCTGTTCACTGTAAGTTCCTGGAGTGAGTATCTTCTCAATCCCCGACTGGATACACTGGCTCTTGGATTACAGAGCTCAACCCATCCCACCCGATCTCATGAACCAGGATTAGCATCTGAAGCAAGCCAGGCCCTGCAGTCAGCTTGTAAACATCTGGAAATCAGGCTTTTTGGCTTTTGATTTTTAATTTTATATGTAAATAAATCTTTTGTTGAAAGCTCAGCAAATTGGCAGCGACAAGGCAGCGCAAAGACACAGGGCTCAATATGACTTCCCAAAACATGAGGTTTATAGCAAGATAGGCAAAACCACAAACCGCAAGCTGTAAGTTCCACTTTACAGTCCTCTTTTGTACAAACTACCAATCAGATGGAAACAGTGGCTTGCAATAAGTAGTTAATACCTGGACTAAACATAAGCCCTGGAGTCTCAGTGACAGGAAATTAATGCATGGTAGTAATAATGTCTCCTATTGATGGTGATGGCTTTCTTCAGCACCTGCTCCCATTCAAACATTTAATGATTTACTTCCACTGAGAGGTACCTCCATCAATTAACAAGATAGCCTTTGTCCTTGAGCGGCCATGCAACTGGCTCAGAAGTAAAGGGAATCAAAAGCAATTGCCCCAACTAGGAACTGACTCACGCCTGACCAGGAATTATTAAACGAGCGCAATAAAAGCTGCAATTTAAGTGACACTATAAACCATGTAAGCAAGTACAAGTGCTACTTAAATCCCCATAGGCCTCCTCCATTAACCTATATTCTTATTACTTACTGCAAACCACCCATTACAACTGAGACTATGTACACACATCAGTCACAAAACTTACAGCAATGCTAACAGTACTTAAATCCAATGTGAAAATTACTTTGATTGATGTCATTACTGTAGAAATTGCTCTCCATGACTTCCAGGAAGGCGTAATTAAGGAATTATTTTGCAGTTGGTTGTGGAAAAGTCACAGGGCCGTTTCGAGCATGGCAGAGAGAGAAAAAAAAGGCCTCGTGTAGAAAATCACTTCTTATTCCTTTTTGCCAGATTGCTAAGTCCGTCTGTGTACATAACAAATGCTTGTATTTGAACCTTTTGCATCACAGACCAGATACGTACCGTTCAGTAAACAATTGACCTTTTGTTGTTTATCTCAAGTAGTATGAATAAACTTGCAAATCAGCCAAGAGAAAATCCATGTCTGCTTATCACACTGCTCCTTGATCCTATTTCAATCAAAACACATTTGTTGTAAACCTGATTGCGGCAAAGTACCAATTTCTGCCACTAAGGCAGACAAAGGTGCATGGCTAAAATAATCCTGGCTGCATTTAGCCAATACTGTGTGTGTGAAACACCAAGTGGAAATTCACAGGCAGTAACTTGTGTCATGGCGTCTTCAGCTCTTACACAGAAATCCAAGGGGATTAATTTCTGAAATGCTTTTTCTTACCTGCTAGGTCCTCTCTGGAGGAGACCAGACGGGGTGAACTGTTTCCTGGTTCTATCTTCAAAGATAATCTGTACATCAAGTGAAAGAGAGAGGGAAAAAAAACACACAAGGCTTCAGTTAATCTGTGTGGGCTCATTGATCACAGAAAGGAAAACAGAAAATGTTCAATTTTCCTCTACGGATTAAGCAGGAAGCACACTTTTTTCTCTCAAAGTGTAGATGATTGTAAAGACAGTTGTTGGTCTTTGTGACATCAGGCAAAAAACACACATCTGATCTCAATTGTCCCAGTAGGAACGAGGGTAATCCTGTGAGAGCTACAGAAATAGTTCAGAAGATGATGATAGATAGATGATACCGGTGGTTGAGAGATTTAGTTTTGGTTGAATAACTTCTTTTCAAACCCAATAGTAATCACAAACCTGCCATCTAAACAAGGGCTCGACACAATCCAAAAAAATGATGTACGTAATGCTGCTTCTGAGAAAAGTTTCACACATTTGTGCCGCTCTAAGTATTCCTTCATGGATGTCCCTCCCCCCTCAGTGAGAGAGCCTTCAAACTCTGCACTCAGGGGCTCTCACTCCACTCCCAGCCCTGGGCTCACACTTTTACAGAAACGCCTGAACTCCTTCAAAAAGGTGCACAAGCTTTCAGGGGGATCACAGCACCCAGTTTAAGAGCCACTGATTGATGCCTCAGTAAAGGAAAACCCATTCATCTCTCTTCTCTCTACACGTTTAGATATAAAGTTACTTTTCTGAGGAGACTTTCTGAAATATGGGAAGCCTACTGTCCTTTCTCGAGATGTGAAAAATATTTCTATTTCTTTATGATTAACCACTTGGCACAGCAATGTCACTCTTTAAATGTCATAACTATTCAAGCAATGATTGTTTTTTCTCCTGTAACCTTTGCGTATATGAACAAATCATTATGGTTCAAAACCTACTTATAGAATCATATGAATACAGTACAGGAAGCCATAAAGCTAACTGTGTTTGTGCCAGCCCTCTGGACAATCAGCTCATCTAGTTCCACTCCCTGTACCGTCCTGTAATTGTCCCCTTTTCAGATATCCATGCAATTCTCTTTGAAAGCTGTAATCGAGTTTGTCTCCACTACGTTCTCAGCAGTGCATTCCAGATCCTAATAATCTTCCTCAAGACAGCATCATTCCTTTACCCGATGACCTTAAATCAGCGTCCTCTGGCTCTCAACCTTTCTGCCCACGGGAATGGTTTCTCCCTGGCCACTCTAGCCAGACCCCTTTTGATCTTGAACACCTCTATCCAATCTCCTTTTAATCTTCTCTTCTGCAAGGAGAACAGTCCCAGATTCGCCAAGCTATCCATGCAAATGTACATACAACAGCTTGGAACATCTACTGCAAATGTACATGTAATAGCTTGTAAAGTCTATTGCAGTTGCACACATAGCAGCTTGGAACATTAACTGCTTTTGTTTTTGTACCTATCTCCTGAATGCAATGGCTTGTGCTGGGCTGTAACAATAAGACAGTTGGCTCTCCCATTTTATAATTCCACATGTGCTAGCTCATTCTGAGATCTGGTGTGAGTGCATGTTGTGGTGAGGTCTCAAGCTTGACAGCAGTTTAACTGACTAGGAGAGGCATCAGAGCAAAGTCCAACACTGTCCTCACTTTTTTTTAAAAATCAAGCTCAATGGATGGTCCTGTAGGAATAAGGTCACCAACCCTCCAGAGAGAATCTCCCTGAATATTTCAGTTCACTTGGACCTGAAACAGTAATTCTGCTTTCTCCCCACAGATGCTGCCAGACATGCTGAGTTTTCCAGCAATTTGTCTTTGTCCCATTTGTATGTATGCCATATCTCACAGGTGTGGTTCAGCAGCCCACCCCCCTCTATTGTTTCCCACCAGCCCCAAGCCCGTGCACAGATTAAGGAGGATGGAACAACAGACACATAGATACCAGAAATGCAGGCCTTTGAGTTGGGCACTGGGCTGTCAAAGTTTCTGAAAATACCAGCAAGGCCATGTCTTAATGAGAACTCTAACAGACCTTCCAATCTATGGAGGCTCTCAGCCCAGAACCTTGCCTGAGTTTCTTTGATGCTTCACCTTTGGACCATACAACCATAAACCATTGAAGAAGTGGGTCATTCAGCCCAGTGGATCTGCTCTACCTTTCAGTGAGAACATAGCGGGATCTGAAACCTCAATTCCACTTTCTTGCCTTTTCCTTCTAGCCTTTGATGATGCCTTTGCCAAGTAAAAGTCTGATGACCTCAGCCTTGAATTTAGTAAATGATGCAGACCCAATAACCCAACAGATTCACTACCTTCAGAAGGCATCCCTCTCCTAACTGGGCAGCTCTTCTCAGATTATTGTCTCTGCTCCTAGATTGTCCCATAAGAGGAATGATTTCTCTGCATCTTCTCTGTCAAGCCCTCTCGGTATTTTATGCATTTCAATAAGGCCTTTTCTCAATCTTCTAAACTCCAGTGAGTACAAACCCAAGCTACTCAACCGCTCCTCATGAGAAAATCCCTCCATTTCAGGATGGACAGGGTGAACCATCTCTGGACTGCCCCCAATGCCTGTATACCTTTCTTTGGATAAGAGGGCCAAAATTGTTGACCGCCTTCTAGGTGCAGTCTAACTCACGCCGTCTATAGTTTTATCAAAACCTCCCGAATTGAATACTCCATCCACTTTTAAAAGTGATGCTGATGGGAGATCAGAATGGTGTCCTCTTGTCTCATAGAAAGGCCTACGCCAGACCTGAGCATACTTTAGTAACAAGTCCAAACGTGTAACTATGGGGAAGTGTCAGAGGAGTATAAACATTGGCAAAGCCCAAATAAGCCCAAATGATTTGCGCCTAAGTCAAAGATTGCACGTAATACACAAACCGCATTGAAAGGAACTCTTTCTTCCCTATTTTGTAAATCAAACAGCTTGAGAGGGGTCAGACTGAGGCATATTTACAGACTTTGGAGAATGTAAGCAAAAATTCAATTTATAAATAATATCTTAATTGAAAGATCATGTTCCAATATTTCATAACCAACTTCTATTCAAGATAAATATTTCTATGACCGCGCGATTACTAATTTTCTCTTTTTATGGTTTGCCATAGTTAGCATGTTCAAAAAGTGTGGTGCTAGAAAAGCACAGCAGGTCAGACAGCACCCAAGGGACAAGAGAGTTGATACTTTGGGCATAAACCTTTCATCAGGAAAGTGCGGGGGGCGGAGGGGCTGCTGAGAGATAAATAGGATGGGGGGGCAGAAGGTAGTTAGGAAGGCATGATGGTGATAGGTCAGAGTGGAGGCTGGAACGGATAGGTGAGAAGGATGATGGACTGATTGTACAGTTTCAGAGAGCAGTGCCGAGTTAGAAGGTGGAACTGGGATGAGGTGGGGGAAGGGGAGATGAGGAAACTGGTGAAACCGAGGTTGATGCCATGTGGTTGGAGGGTCCCAAAGTGGAAGATGAGGTGTTCTTCCTCCAGCTAGGATTGGCAGTGGAGGACGCCCAGGACTAGTATGCCTTTGGCGGAGTGGGAGGGGCAGTTAAAGTGGTCAGCCATGGGGCAGTTGGGTTGTTTGGTGCATGTCCCAGAGATGTTCGAAACATTCCGCAAGTTGGCGCCCTGTCTACGCCAATGTAGAGGAGACCACATCGAGAGCAATGGACACAGTAGATGAAAGTGTTTGATGGTGCAGGTAAATTTCTGCTGGCTATGGAAGTTTCCTTTGGGGTCTTGGACAAAGGTGAGATGGAGGGTGGAGGTGTGGGTGCAGGTTTTGCACCCCTTGCGGCGGCAGGGAAAGGTGCCAGGAGTGGTTGTTGGGAGTGTGAACCTAACAAGGGAGTCACGGAGGGAGTGGTTTTACAGAATACTGATAGGGGTGGGGAGGGAAATATATCCTGGGTGGTGGTGACTGATTGTAGGTGGTGGAAATGGTGCAGGATAATGTGTTGTATCTGGAGATTAGTGGAGTGGAAGGTGAGGACTGGGGGGTTCGATCCTTGCTGCAGTTCGAGGGGTGGGGTTCAAGGGCAGAGGTACACAAAGTGGAAGACAAATCCAAGCCACCCGATGCCTCAATGAAGAATGCCTCATCTACCAGCTTGGGACCCTCCAACCACACGGTATCAACCTCGATTTCACCAGTTTCCTCACCTCCCATCCCCCCCCAAATCATCCCAGATCCAACTCGGCAACATATGCGCCACGCACCCTCCCCCACCCCACCCACTCCTGATGAAGGGCATATGCCCGAAATGTCGACTCTCCTGCTCCTCGGATGCTGCCTGACTCACTTTGACCAGTGCCACAGTTTTCAACCCTGATCTCCAGCATTTGCAGTCCTCACTTTCTCATCGTTCACATTTACCACACCTGCTGCCTTATTGCTAGTTTTGAATTTGGTTGAAATTCTCTCTCTCACAATTAGCGTTTTTAACAAGACTGAGTAACTGTCTTGGACCAGGATTGTAATAAATGTTACAAAACACCAACAGCACAGCAAATCGGAAATGTGAACAGTAAATCCTGCAAACACCCAGGAGACCTGAAGCAAAATCATACTTTAGATTAGATTCCCTAGAGTATGGAAACACCTCTGCCTTTGGCCCAACAAGTCCACACCGACCCTCTGAAGAGTCAACCCATTCGTCTACACTGTATTTACCCCTGACTAATGCACCTAACACCATGGGCAATTTAGCATGGCCAATTCACCTGACCTGCACATTTTTGGATTGTGGGAGGAAACCGGAGCACCCGGAGGAAACCCACGCAGACACGGGGAGAATGTGCAAACTCCACACACACAGTCACCTGAGAGGGGAATCAAACCCAGGTCCCTAGCACTGTGAGGCAGCAGTGCTAACCACTGAGCCACTGTGTCGTCCACAACAAACACGCCTTTTCCTTTAAAGCTGCTCACTGTTGTGCTATTCCTCCTGGTTGTTAAACTTGAAGAGACAAGTTGTCACCACTATACTATCGCACGTGAGCTGGAAATATTGAAGTCTCTGACTCCACCTTACCTCAGATCACTTAAAGCATGACACTCTGATAGAAACATGATCTTCTGTTGTAAGCCTTTTGCTTACAATTAGTCAAGACACTACGTCTTTGAGGAATGTAATGTGTATATATAATTCATTGCAATAAATAACCATTGGGTTCTTTAATACCATGGTATCCACACCCGGTTTCTTATGTTATGGGAAATAACTTAAGCATTGCCATATAAGGTAAAACATCCTATTGGAGGTAAGCTCACACCACTGAGAATTCCTGCATGTTTCATGTTTCAGTTCATGATAAAATTCTCTCTCAGGAGAGAGGAATTAGGGTGGCATGGTGGCTCAGTGGTTAGCACTACTGCTTCACAGCACCAAGGACCCGGGTTCAATTCCCACCTTGGGCAACTGTCCGTGTGGAGTTTGCATATTCTCCCAATGTCTGCGTGGGTTTCCTCCGGGTGCTCCAGTTTCCTCCCAAATCCAAAAATGTGCAGCTTAGGTGAATTGGCCATGCTAAATTGCCCATGGTGTTAGGTGCATTAGTCAGGGGTAAATACAGGGTAGGGGAATAGGGATGTGCAGGTCAGGTGAATTGTCATGGGACATACAGGGTTAGAACAATGGGGTGAGGGGAGTGGTAGGCTCTTTGGAGGAGCAGTGTGGCCTGCTCCCACACTGGAAGGTTTCTATGAATTCGAGATCCACTTCTGCAACAAACACATGTTGGCAGCAACCTCAGAGGCAGAAGGCTGGTGGGTTCCAGTCCCAAACAGAGATTTCCTTTGCGAGAAGTTAAACCGCCTGTTTTCTCAGATGAACGCAAGAGATCAGTGGAGTTATCCCTCAGGGTCCTTGCCAATATTTTCCCTCAATTAACAAACCAAAAAGTTTAGTTAGCAAAATACTGGTTATCTAGTTATTATCGTATTTGTGGAATTTGAAATTGGCTGTTTCATTTAGTCGGTGATGACAACTGAAAAGTCTGTGATCATCTACAAATTGCTTTGCCAGATCCTGAGGTTGTGAAAGGTGCTATATCAATGCAAGTTCTTTGTTCCAAGTGAATTTGGTGATCACCTTTGTCATGTCAACTAGTTGATAACACAAAGGAGGAGAAACTAGAGATCATTTGCTGAATGAGCAGTTAGGTTGCTGGTTGCTTTAATCCCAGATCCCAGGATGCTCTCCTGAAACAGCAGTTAGTTGGATCGAACATGCAGGTCAGGGTCCGAATGCTACTCCTTGACCCTCAATGCAAAATAGGTCACCAGCAGAAAGAGCAGATACCTTCTATATTTCCTCCAGTTCATCAGAGGCCCGATCAGCTAGAGACAGACAATAGAGGTTAGCCTAGCCTGTGACGCCCAATCCCACAAATGAATAAGTTTCTTAAAAAGCTATCTTTCAGGACTCAGCTCACAAAATGCTAAGGAGACATTAGATTATGAGTTTTCATTAACTATTCCATTGACAATTTTAATCTACATTGTATTTAATTGTCAACACATGTCTGCTGCTATGCAGGCAGTAGACTGTGGATTCACTACCCAGCCTTGTGTGAGCTCCATCCATCGCTTGAAGTGTAAACCTCTAACGTGTCTTTTTCAGTGTAAGAAGAATTCCTTCCCCCACCTCCCCCCCCCCATCTTACATTAATAATACTTTGAGCAACCACTGAGAGTACAGCAAGGAGCAGATGGAAACACTGCTGTGCGTTCTTTCCTTTAAAAAGTGGAATGCCTGTGGTTTTTCAAAGACAGTGGATCTCCGTGTGGACAGGACATCAGCTTAACAAGCATTATTGTTGGCTACAAAGACCCCAGAATCTTTGTAAAGTGGTGGATGCGAGGCCTAGTTTGGCTGCTCTTGATTGCATCGTTGGAATGAGGCACAGATTGCAGACCAGACAGCAACGATATCTTTAAGACAGTTCATGATGTCCAGACATAACGATGCTCTGGTATAAAGGTACCCAAGTCACCTTCAGTCCCTCTCTCTATCTGTGGTGTCAGTCAGTTGTGTTTGTGTTATGTACAGCAACATCAGTTAAGTTGACTGTGTGTCAGGCTGTGATATTATAGCCTTGAAATAGGTAGCTTTGTAAATACATTTCAGTGATCTGGCTCAAGAAGGAATTGACTATCTGCAGCATATGCAATGCAGATTGACAAATGATTAACCATGAGGACCACCATCCAAAGGAAAACGTGAAAAACACAGTGTGGGGTTCTGTACCACAAGCAGTGCCGTGAGCTCAAACTCTTACTAGCAATCATCTTTGAGAAGCACTGCATCATTAACAACATCGAGGGAACAGACATGGTGCTATTTTCAAGCACAGTCTTATTTCAACCAGGAATGACATAACTTCTTGCAGAGACATCGCACTCCCAGTTCAAACTGAAGGATCAAAGCATTCGTGTTCATGGAGATTGTGTTGGAAATCATTGATACCTGACAATTATTTTCACACTGCCAGCTGACACATCTGTTGTCAGTTCTTTCCCGCTTGCACTGGGTTCCCAGTTTGTATCCTGGTGAGTTTTAAACCCTCCGCACTGGCAGCTGTTCAGCTTGAACCTATCAGATATCACTCAGGTCAGGAGGTGGATAGCCAGAGAATCCTTTCTTCCAATGACATTACTCTCCTGGAATGTGGTTATTGTTTTCAAGGCCAGCTTTTATTGCCCATCCCAAATTGCCCTTGAACTGAATCGCTTGCTTGGCCATTTTAGAAGGCATCTGAGGAAGAGTCAAGCAATGTCCTGATCTCACTCCAGTAAGGATTTCCTTCTGCAAAGAGCATTAGTGAACCAGATAGGTTTATGACAGTTGGTCATAGCTTCATGGTCTCATTACTGAGACGACATTTCAAGAACATTTTTACCAATTGGATTTAAAATCCTCCAGATGCTGTGGTTGGATATTTAAGGACTAATGAATGCAATGCTCGAACATCTCATCCCTGCAGCTACGTGATTCATTTCCACTGAGACTCCAGCACTGATTAATTAACTCCAGCCTCACTGATTCCAGCCCCACACTAACAGATGGATTGAAGGCACTACTGAGGGTGCAGGAACGATATAGGAGTATGATTCCAGGCGTCAGGAATGTAGAAAAATATTTTTGAGAAACTGCAACTTGTTCTCCTCAGGGAAGGAATAATCAAAAAGAGATTTGATCGAGGTGATCAAAAACATGAGAAGGCTGGAGAGAGTAGATTGTGAGAAATCGTTTCCATTGCCAGAAGGAGCGCGATCCAGGGGCAAGGATCTAAGATTGTGATTCCGAGGGGGGCACCGATGTAAGGTCGAGATCCTGAAGGCGGGGGAGGGGTACGGCTGTAGGATTGAGGTCCTGGGAACATTGCTGGAAGGAATTTGGCAAAAGGAGCTGTCGGTGATCTGAGGACAAACCTGTTTACACAGTGAGTGGTTTGGGTCTGGAATGCACTGCCTGAGATGGTGGTGGAGGCAAAGTCAACCAAAACATCCAGAAAATAAATGATAATTGTCTGACGAGGGAAAACCTGGAGGGCTGACAGGAAAAAATTAGTGAGGGGAATTAACGGAGTGATTTCTGTCTTGCATCTGTATGGGCCTGTTGGCAACAACAATCCTCCTTCTGTGTTATCACTGGGCAACGATTCTAACTAAATATATTGTACTTCATCTCTTTAATTTGGGACTAATTTAATACACTGATTGTAAATACATCCAGAGAGTTTGCCCTATCTCAAAACTCTAGAAGACAGTACAATAATTACAACACCCTTGTGAATTATTGCACTCTCACATGATTCGAAAGAACGGTTGAGACCTAAGGGAATGAGGGAATAACTGATGGATATATTAGAGTCAAGTTAATTGGGTTTGGAATGATTGTACAAGTATGGAGAGCTAGTAATCCATGGAGTGAGGGTTTTATGAAATGTAGCTAACTGAAATAAAGTGTGGACTTCAATTCGATTTGAATATTATTATCATTTGGAGTATAACGTTAACTTTTACTGATATGCCATAAAAAGCATTCTATCTGGATGCATCACAGCTTTGCATGGCAACTGCTCTTCCCAGGTGTGAGAGAAACTAGAGAGTTGTGAACTCAGCCCAGTCCATCACACAAGCCAACCATCCATCCATTGACTCCATCTACACTTCTCACTGCTTCACAAAGGCAGCCAACATCAAAGACCCCTCCCACCCAAGTTATAACCCTTCCATCGGGCAGAAGGTACAAAAAGCTTAAACGCACATACCAACAGGTTCAAGGACAGCTTCTTCCCCGCTGTTATTAGACTCCTGAATGACATCTCAAATTTCAATTCTAATGTTGATCTTGCTTTTGGTGCAGTTTCTTTGCCTACTGTGTAGTCCTCGCTCTGTTCTTTCACCCTATGATCTTTGTATGGCAAAACTTTGCAACGTACCAAGGTACATGTGACAAGAATAAATCAAATCAAATCAATTGCTAAATAACAGGGGGAGATCAGTAAATATTTATAGTGATTGTTCTCCCTAATTTGTGCTGCTTATATGTAGATACGAGGGACAGAACTGCTGGGAATGCACCTTCACCTCATTCCTGACCTTCCCCTACACAGGCACCAGGGAATTGTTGTGGGCTGATGATCAGTGAAAACAGTGGAGATGTTGGAGCTGGTCTCTTAACCATCCAGCCAGAGCTACAGCAACTCACTCTGAATACTAATGTGAACTGGGTGCCATTAACAACTGCTGCTGCAGACACATAATTATAATTCAATGCTGTTATACGCTAATATGATCTGATGAAGGCCTGACACCTAATGGAATGAAGGAATAAGCAAGAGTGATGTGAGGGAAAAAAAACATTTCTACACAATAAATAGTTAGGGTAAAGGGTCGGTTAGCTTGGATGCTGCTTTGTGATTCAGAGTAATGCCAACAGCATGGGTTCAAATTCCCGCACCAGCTGAGGTTATCACAATTGCCTCTCCTTCTCAACCTCTCCCCTCAGTGGAGGTATGGTGACTCTCAGGTTAAACCACCAGCAGTCATGTCTCTCTCATAAGAAAGCAGCCCTATGGACAGGTCAGATTATGGCAACTTTACTCTTACATAGAAGTAAATCCCATTGTTTGGAATTGTGGTGGAGGTACGTTCAATTGAGGCATTCAAAAGGGCATTGGATGATTATTTGGATAGAAATTATATGTGGGGAAATGGGGAAAAGGCAGGAGATTGGCAGTAGGCAATAGAGCTACTGCAAATATGATGGGTCAACCCGTGATTCAACAGAAGTCTATTTTATCCTACAATGGGTGTCTGTGCTGGTAATAAATACATTCTAAAGTTGGAGAATTTTAGAATAATTACTCTGTTTGTTTCTGGCCATATTAACATTACAGGCATGAATCTGTAAACTACAACCTTACAGCATTCAAATCGGAAAGTAATTAAATCCCCTCCTCAACCCTCATGTATAACAATGGATACTGCATTTAATTAGTAACATAGAAAAGCTGTTATTTGGAGGGGCCCTGCTGTGGTGCAGTGACAGGGTCCCTTCCCCATGCACTGGGAGGTCTGGGTTCACAGGTGTGTAATAATGTTTCTGAACAGGTTGATTAGGAAAAATAGGTTAAATAAACTTATTTTTTTTAAAAAAGGCATAATGAGGATAATTTGGGGTCGGAACAACTTGGAAACATTCCCTTAGCTTAAGTCACGACAAATCTCCCCATCTCTTGTGGATTGTATGTTGCGACATAGCTCCTGCACATCCAGTCAGCTTTCTACCACATGAGCTGCACAGTTTCTCTTCAGATAGAAGCTGCAGTAGGTCGTGTCAACTCCAGCACTGCACAGCCAAGTCTAGTCTACCCCTCGCCAAACATACATACTAGCAATAAAGAGAAGGATGTTTCTTCTCAATAAAAAGGCAAACCATAACACATCTGCCTACATTCCCAATGGCATTAATTATCAGGTTAAAGGAGGATTGGATATCCTTCAGATTTAGATAACTCTTTGCTTCACTGCTTTAATCGCTCAAAGCATCATAGACCCTCCAACGATGAGCAAAGCTGTGAATCGGTCGAAGTCACCACCACTCTGTGTTAAGCTTGGCCTCATTATTTAAAGAAGGATATACAAATATAAACTAATGAAGAGTGGAAAGAAGTGGAACAAGAATTGCAATGAAAATTAAATAAGGGCCAATTAAAAACAAAATAGAAGACAGGAAGAGAAAAGCGAAGTAAAGAGAGTTATGCAATAATTTCCAAATTGGCTGCACTCTGTACACAGGATAAGTACTGCTGCTGATATCCTGCACAGCTTCATGCCAATGTCCTTAGCTCATAATGAGATACACGTAGGTGCAGTCCAAATTGTTCTGCTCTGGCCAATCATTGCCTTATTATCTTATCATTACCACGACAGAAATGTAAATTGTAAATAATTACCTAAATTTCAGAACAAAACGTTGTATAAAATATAGATTCCCAAAGTGTCTGATAGGACATCGAGGAGGGAGGCTCCAGAAATGATCCAAGGCTTTTTTAAAGAAAGATATGGGGAGGCAGTAGGTATCGAGAGTGCAGTGCTGGAAAAGCACAGCATGTCAGGTAGCACTGAGGAGCAGGAGAATCGATGTTTCGGGCATAAGCCCTTCATCAGGAATGAGCCTGGGATGCTGCCTGATCTGCTGCGCTTTTCCAGCACCACACTCTCGACTCTGATCTCCAGCATCTGCAGTCCTCACTTTCTCCCTGAGGTGGTAGGTGGCCAGGCAATGCCAAAATATCAGGTTGTGGTGACCAAAGGCTTTCCTATCTTATTGAAGCACATAAACTTATTCAAACATAGAAGATCCTGAGGGAGCTTGCTAGGTTGAGTGATGAAAGGGTGTTGAAACCTTGTGGAAGAGACCAGAAATAGGGGCATTGTTCAAAAAAATAGTTTTTCCATTTAATATGGAGATTAGGAGGGTTGTGTTTTACTCTCAGACTATCAAAAGCCTATAAAACTCTCTTCCCCAGACAGTAGTGGGGGCAAGGTCATTGAACATTTTTGAGAGAATAGATAAATTATTGACTAACAGAGGGGTCAAAGGTGGGATGGATGGGATAGGTAGCAATATGGAGTTTGGGCGGCACGGTGGCACAGTGGTTAGCACTGCTGCCTCACAGCGCCAGAGACCCGGGTTCAATTCCCGCCTCAGGCGACTGACTGTGTGGAGTTTGCACGTTCTCCCCGTGTCTGCGTGGGTTTCCTCCGGGTGCTCCGGTTTCCTCCCACACTCCAAAGATGTGCAGGTCAGGTGAATTGGCCATGCTAAATTGCCCGTAGTGTTAGGTAAGGGGTAGATGTAGATGTAGGGGTATGGGTGGGTTACGCTTCGGCGGGGCGGTGTGGACTTGTTGGGCCGAAGGGCCTGTTTCCACACTGTAAGTAATCTAATCTAATCTAATCGAATGACATCAGCGTGAATGTAGAACATAGAACATAGAACAATACAGCGCAAAACAGGCCCTTCGGCCCTCAATGTTGCGCCAACCTGTGAACTATTCTCAGCTCGTCCCCCTACACTGTCCCAAAATCATCCACGTGCTTATCTAAGGATTGTTTAAATCTCCCTTATGTGGCTGAGTTAACTACATTGGCAGGTGGGACATTCCACACTCTTATCACTCTCTACGTAAAGAACCTGCCTCTGACATCTGTCTTAAATCTATCACCCCTCAATTTGTAGTTATGCCCCATCGTACAAGCTAACGTCATCATCCTCGGAAAAAAGACTTTCACTGTCTACCCTATCTAATCCTCTGATCATCTTGTATGTCTCTAATAAATCCCCTCTTAGCCGCCTTCTTTCTAATGAGAACAGACCCAAGTCTCTCAGCCTTTCCTCATAAGACCTTTCCTCCAGACCAGACAACATCCTGGTAAATCCCCTCTGCAACTTTTCCAATGCTTCCACATCCTTCCCAAAATAGGAGGACCAGAACTGTACACAATATTCCAAGTGTGGCCACACCAGTGCTTTGTAGATCAGGCCTGAAGGGCTGATGAGCCTCGGCTTGCTGATTTGTTTTGATATTAGTGCTGGTGAAGTGGAGGAAAGGGAACAGAGACGGGAGCAGCTGAGGCTCTGAGGAACAAGCTGGGATTGGACGACAATTGCTGAACTTCTCAGTGGTGCCCACCTCTCATGATCTGATGAGAAAGCCCACCTGAGTCAAGATGACAACAAAAAGAGTGACAAATTGGTGTAGCATTTATAAATCGTATCAAAGTTCCGCAGTCTTCAGTTCTTGCATTTACTCAAATGGCAGCAAAGTGACAATAGACACAATTACCTTCTTTTCTCCCCCAAAGTGATTCCACTGACAGCTCAGTGGGGCTGGGATAAAGGGGTGCAAAAAGCCAATACAAACTAAAATGACACTCTCAATTTTCTGATTTTATTCCTGCCTTTCAGCCTGTGAACATGAGGAGTTACTGAGCTGGAGAACTCTAGAAGCAGAAAGTACAATCATTTATCCAGCCACCACTTTAACTGAGAAATAAATACAGCTTCGTCCTCAGTCATTCCTCACAGCTTGTCCTATAATAGTGTCATCACATGGAAGCAGAAACAAAACATTCATACACAGAAATACAGACAAAAGGGCCCTGGAGTTCATCAGAAAACTTTTTTTTTGAAGTTGGCCAGATTTCTGACAGATGTTCCAAACAAATGAATCGAGAAACTCTCAAAAGTAAGTTAATGGCTGCCTGATGTGGAGCAGGAGCCCATTCTTCCCCTGCTGTGATACACTTGTGTGTCAAAGCCTAGTGATCTCAGACACTCATTGTGTTTTATAAATATCTTGCAGATGATTGATTTACAGAAGAAGCACTAATGACAAAGATGCTCTCTGTTTCTCACCAGTTGTAAACAGACTTGCTCAAACCTCCAGCAAAATCTGTTTTCTTCATTCCTCTACATAGCATGAAGGGTGTTTAGAGTTATTGTGTTGTTAGGCTCTGTGGAAAGCACCAGGGAGGTATCTTAGGGGATGCTTCTTTTATGCACAGGACTGCAAAGGATATACAGCCATAGAAAGAGTCCATTCAACCCATCATGACCAGGCCAGCAGATTTATGCTCCACTCGACCCTCCTCCCTCCTTGCTTATTTTATCAACTATCACAGCCCTCTATTCCCTACTCTTCCAAAGGTTAGTTCAGCTTTTCCTTTGATACATCTTTATCATTCACTTTAAGCATTCTCTGTGGTAGCAAGTTCCATATGCTCACCACCATTTGGATAAAGAAGTTCCTTCTGAATTCCCAGTTGGATTCTTGGTGGCTTTTATACTGATGGCCTCCAGAGTGCTCCTTCCCACAAGCGATTCTTTCTGTGCTAAAGGTTCAATTATTTTATTTCTGAGAGATAGACAATGGTCTGACTAATTAATCCATTTTCATAAGATGTAGGCCATTCAGCCCATCAGGGCTGCTCCGCCTCTCAATGAAATTATGACACATCTGCTATCCCTTAACTCCACTTGGGGAAGGTGAAGGCCTCGTGGTATTGTCACTGGACTGTTAATCCAGAGACTCAGGTATTGTCCTGGGGTCCTGGGTTCAAATCCCACCATGGCAGAGGGTAGAATTTGAATCCAATAACAACCTGGAATTAAGAGGTTATTAATGACCATGATAGTGTTGGCGATTGTCAGAAAAACCCATCTAATTTCCAAAGGTCCTTTAGGGAAGGAAACTGCCATCCTTACTTGGTCTGGCCTACATGTGACTCCAGACCCACCGCAATGTGGCTGTCTCTCAACTGCCCTCTGGGCAATTAGGAAGGGGCAATAAATGCTGGCCTAGCCAGTGACACCCTCATCCCATAAATGAATTAAAAAAACTTCTCTGCCTTTTCTCAAAATGCTTGATTCCTTTACAGGACAAGCACTAGACAAACAGTATGGCACTGCCATGACGAGACAAACCCACAACATTGGTAACTTGGCTGCTGTTGTCTTATTCTTAAAGACGCTGAGGGAGAAAAAGAAAGTGGTTTAGCCTAGTCTCCAAAACAGTGAGGCTTTACAGGTAGCAGTGAATGAGGACAGCTGTAAATGATGAAATAACGGTGGCTCAGCGGTTAGCACTTCTGCCTCATAGTGCCAGGGACCCAGGTTCGATTCCACCCTTGGGTGACTGTCTGTGTGGAGTTTGCACATTCGCCCCGTGTCTGTGTGGGTTTCCTCCAGGTCCTCCCACAATCCAAAGATGTGCAGGTCAGGTGAATTGGCCATGCGAAATTGCCCGTAGTGTTCAAGGATGTGTAAGTTAGGTAATAGGGGAGGGGAATGGATCTGGGTGGGGCACTCTTCGAAGGGTCGGTGTGGACTTGTTGGGCCAAATGGCCTTGTTTCCACACTATAGGGATTCTATGAACACTGGAAAGAAAACCTTTCTACCTTAATGCATTTGAAACAAATACCTTTCAAGTTATTAGGCTACGCATGACAACAGAGCACCAATAGTTGTTATAAATTGAAGCTAGGCTTAACCAAATGTTGGTCTTCAATTCAAAACTCTCCATTCTCTTATGACAGAGGTCCACTCCTGACTGTGTTTATGCAACAATTGTTAATTGCTCCATCAAGAAAGTATAATATAAGCTGAAACCTCAACAGCTGGCATATTTAAAAATAAAGCAAACTTCAGGTTTTACAAACTAATGCCTTGTTCAAGTATATTTACATTAGTTTAAGTATTTTAAAATGAATGATGTTTCAGATTATTTCAGGAGTCATACTTACAAATACAGCTTGCATTAACATTGTACCTTTAGGCAGCAACATTTTCCAAGGTGCTACAAAAGAACAATCTCACACTGGCACCGGGCTGAAGGAGGAGATGTCAGGCTAGGGGACCAAGTGCTTGGTCAATGAATGAGGCTTCCAGTGGTGGAGGAGACAGACATTTTGACAGACTCGATTTCCAAATGTGAGAATCTAACAAGCTTCCAAATCATTTATACACATCGTCAATACCATCAACCAGGAACAAATGAAATTAACAGTGGTGCATTTCATAGAATTATAGAATCCCTATTGTGTGGAAACAGGCCATTTGGCCCAACAAGTCCACATCGATCCTCCAAAAAGCAATCCACTCAAACACCTTCCCTATCACTCAACATTTACCCCTGACTAATGCACCTAACCTACCCATCCCTGAACAGTACGGGCAATTTAGCATGGCCAATTCACCTGACCTGCTCATGTTTGGACTGTGAGAGGAAACCAGAGCACCCGGAGGAAACTCACGCAGACACAGGGAGAATGCGCAGACTCCACACAGACAGTTGTCCGAGGTGGGAATCAGACCCAGGTCCCTGTGAGGCAGCAGTGCTAACCAGTAAGCCACCGTCCACCCTCCAGTTTCAGCTCTGGGTAAGAATGTTTTGGTTCTGAACCTTACAACAGGTTCTAAACGCCTAATTTATGATGATATGGGTCAGGGTCTTCCTTATGAATTCAGGACCCCAGTACCAGGATCAAATGCAGATCCAGACCCTGCACTGGGTCAGGAACAGTTCCCCAACACCAAATTTTCCAGGATGCCTTGATTGATGTCTCATTCAGGAGAGTCAGTGAACTCACAACAAGAGGCCTTGCAGCAATGACAGTGACCAAGCTCACAACTGTCTCCATCCAGTCTCACAAGCAGAGAGTACATATGCCTGTGAGACAGACAGATGGAAAGACAAACAGTGAGAGAGAATGGGGTCATAGGAGACAGATAGACATAAACAGACACAAAATAAGAGGACAGAGAGTGCATGTGTGAGAAAAACAGACAGAAAGAGAGACAGACTATGTGCAAATGTGAGAGCCAATGAGATAGAAAGAGAGACAGAGTGAGAAAAAGAGAGAGAGAGAGAGCGCAAGAGAGAGAGTGCAAGAGAGAAAGAATACAAGAGAGAGGGAGAGTGCAAGAGAGAGAGAGAGAGCGCGAGAGAGCGTGTGTGTGTGAGATAAAGATGGAATGAGGGAGTGTGTATATATGAGAGAGACAGACAAATGGAAAGATAGACAGAGAGTGTGACCTCTAGAGCAGATAATAAAGAAGCTAACAAAGCCTCCAGCTGCTTAGCCACGATTTGTAGAGGGACAACCCTCTCCATTGCATGAACAGTAAAGTCAGCTTTAGCTGAAAGGCCTTGATGGGTGCAGAGGAGGGAGCCCCTGACAATATGAAACACTATAAAAACAATGACTGCAGATGCAGAAAACCAAATACTGGATTAGTGGTGCTGGGAGAGCACAGCAGTTCAGGCAGCATCCAACGAGCAGCGAAATCGACGTTCCCTGATGAAGGGCTTTTGCCCGAAACGTCGATTTCGCTGCTCGTTGGATGCTGCCTGAACTGCTGTGCTCTTCCAGCACCACTAATCCAATATGAAACACTGTCCCATCCTCCAATCTCTCACCTGGAGGATGGGTATATCCTGCAGGCAGAGGAGAGCGGTTTAGATCTGATCTGACTTTCCCAAACATGGCTGGAGGCAGATTGGCATCAGTAAACAGACACCAGCTGATGGCAAACTTCGCCCCTGGGCGGCTCAGGGAGAGAGAGTTTTGCATTGTGGGTGATGCAGTCCCCCAGATTGGAGGTGACGAGGGGATCCCAGCTTCCTTTTCATGGAGACAAGGTCCAAACTAACATAACTAATTGCACAGAGCTGTTCTCCTTGCTGTTAGCTTTTTGGGAAGGGACACACTGGTTTCAACAAAACCCTTTGTGCTCTTTTAAAAACTAACATGGGAGGAGGTGATCTGAGATGGTTAGTTGATAGGGCATTATGTTACAGTGAGGATTAGAACATGAGAACACAGAATGAGTGAAGGCCCTTCAGTCTAGTAGCCTGCTCCATGTATAACATATGGATTGTACCCAGCTGAGGGCATCATCTGCAACACTTAACCACAGCCTCTTTCTCCAAGGACATCAAAGAAGATTCCAGGACAGCTGACTAAGTTTATAAATCCTGGACAGTTGCCTTCCTTGGCATCTCATTTGTTTGCTGTCAACACTTCAGTGATCATTGTGCTTCAGGCAGCCACAACATACTCCCATGCTGTAATGCTGCCAAACAAGAGCTGTGTCTACTGGGAACAGCCCGGAGCAAATGCTTCACCAAACTGTCAGCGTTGGTAATCCCAGGAGAGGAGGATGATCGTTTCTTGTGGGTGGCTGGCTTTAAGCGAGAGGTCAGTGTTGGCTGTGGATTTGAAGATGGTTGATGAGCCGTATCCTTGCCTTGCAGGCTCTCCCAGAGTGAAGGTAGCGACACGGACCACTGGAGGTGCTGGCTGTTTATTGGCGTGAGCAGCAGTCTGTTGTATGTGCAGTTAAACTGAGTCTGCAGCTCCTCTCAGTGTAGGCTTGCTGGCCCTGTCCTCCAAGTGTGGACATCAGCTGACCTTGGTCCAGGCTTGTTGCAGAAAACAACTTCTCTGTCTCCTTAGAGAAATACCACACTGAACAACTAACTTTGTTTTATTGGTTCACAGGCTGGCTAGATAAACGCTCATCGCCCAATGCTAACTGCCTAAAGGCCAGTTGAGAATCAACAATATTTCTGGAATTACATTTCAACTGGCATATCCTCTTCCTTAAAGGACATGAGTGAAACCAGGTGGGTTTTTACCACAATCAACAGTGGTCACTATTGAGTTCACTTTTTATTCCAGATGTTTTATTGATTTCAAATTTCAGCCATTTGCCTTGATGAGATTTGAAGCTATGTCACCAGAATCATAATATGCATTTCTGGCTTACTCATCCAGTGTTACTACCACTATGCCACTGTTCCCTCAGTTACAGTGTGTTAGTAACTAGTTACAGGATATTGATGCAATAGTTCACAGACAGAACCTGAATGGTTGATCCTAAGAAGTTCTTCCACAAGTCCATAAGGTATCATTTTAATGGGCACTGCTTATGTCACTGCTTAGTATTAACCCTATCGGTCCCACGTACAAGACTTTCCATCTCTTTCTCTCTGTGGCTGCTCATGGTTTTTTTAATAAATATATTTATTAGCAAAAAAACTTTTTTTTGACTTTCCAAAAATATAAAGTTATTAAAAAAAACCAATACCAGTATAATAAAAAAACACAAATTACAATACAACTACTGTCCACTAACCTACCCTATAATACAAAACAAAACTAAACTCTGTGCAAAACAACACCAATAAATAAGTAAGTGACTGAAAAAGAAACAAAAGAACATGAAGAACACAGAATAACAATGCTCGGTGCAAAGCTCCCGAGCAAAAAACAGGAGTGTTGTATATAACTTAGGAGTCCTCCCTCCAGGGACCAGAGCTCAGCAAACCTAACCATCCTGGTTAAACAAATGCCCTAGTTAAGATAGCAGACAAATCTATATCCAAATAACTCAAGGAGGGCTGCCAGGTCTTATAAAATAGGTCTGTTGTTTGTATGTATGTATTTGTGAAAATATCCATGGGAATGAGCTCCATAATTAATTTCCGCCATCCCAGCAAGCCCGGCGGGTTCTCAGACACCCAATTCATCAGGAAATTCTTCTGTGCACAGTAAGTAAGAATATTACATAGTTTCTTCCCATTCCTGTCTAAAGATGATAAATTTGGTACACCTAGGAGAGATATCCGGTCTACTTTAACTTCAGTCCTCAATACCCTCCGTATCTCTCCCGCCATAGTGCTCCAATACGCACAGAGCCTATGGCATATCCAGAAGCAATAGGTAAGAGTACCTACACTTATTTTACATTTGGGGCACATTGGGGATGCCCCTTCTTAAACTTTGCCAGATGGTGCAATACCAGGTGAACCCTGTGCAGAACTTTTAATTGTGTAGTGCATGTCCTATTACAGATTGAGATCTTTAGAACATTCTCCCATATGTTCTCCCATATTTCAGAACAGATCTCCACTCCTAGCTCTTGTTCCCAGACCTCACATAACCGGTTAATATCCTGCCAGGCCCTGCCACCCAGGAGGCGATAGAGGGCACTAACGGGAAGGCTGCTTGTGGAATGTAACAACAACCTCTCTGTATCGGGCTTATCGGGCTTAGTGAGAAGCGTAGTCTTCTTCTGGATGAAACCCCTAATCTGGGAAAAAACAGAAAAGATCTCTCCTGGACAACATCTATTTGCGGCTCAATTGCTTGAAGGACACCATAACCTATCCCTCAAACAAGTCTCCCAAACCAGAAACTCCTCTCGCTGCCCATAGTTTGAACTTTGAGTCCACCATTTCTGGTCAGAACCCTGGCATACCAACTATAAGCATAAATGGTGAAGTCTTGGATAAGAAACCCTCACTCTGACACATCACCCTCCATGCCTTGACTGTACTAATGACAATGGGGTTCCGGTAGTACTCCATAACTGTCCTCATCTTATCCATGAACAACATGTTTATAAGAGAGCATTTTGCCTGGAAGGCCTTGATAGCCAGCCATATTGAGTTTGGATCGTTACCTACCCAATCGCAGACAAAGGACAGAAGGGAACTCAACTGATACCTCCTGATGTCTGGGAAATCAACTCCTCCCCATCCTTGAGGCAACTGCAATTTAATGAGTTTGATGAGGGGCCGTCCACGACGCCAGACAAAGGAACCAAACCATCCCATAAATTTCCACAGCGTTGACCTGGGAAACATTATAGGGAGCATACACATGGGATAAAGCAAACAAGGAGGAACATTCATCTTAATTAGAGATATTCGGCCCAACCATGAAATTGGAAGAGTCTCCCATCTCTGGAGATCCCGGCTAATATTGTTGAGCAGGTGAACAACGTTAGTTTGAAATAACTGATCAAACTTGGGGGTAATAAAAATATCTAGGTATCGGAAACCTACCTGTGACCACTTAAAGGGGAACCTCGGGCCCTTTCAACCTCTGGCAGATTCTTGAGGTTCCCCAAAGGCATAGTCTCCAACTTTGTAAAGTTGATCTTATATCTTGAAATAGCCCCAACTGAATGAATACATTGTATCAGATGGGGTAGAGGGGTCATTGGGTCTGATAAAAATGGAAGGACATCATCTGCACGGAATGTATCCTCGGTCCCATTTCTGCAGTGATTATGTGGGTGATCTGACGAATGGCCTCTGCCAGTGGCTCTATCATCAACATAAACAACAACGGTGAGAGGGGGCAGCCTTGATGACTACCCCTGCCCAATCCTAAAGTCTCCAGACTTCACCCAAACTATTCTAAGACATAAAAGGAGATACAGCCATTCCACTTGGTCAAATGCTTTCTGTGCATCCAAGGAAATCACCAACCCCTGAATCGGTCTTTGCTGACGTGCTTGGATCATATTCAGCAACCTTCTAATATTATTCGAAGACCTACAGTCCCTTATAAAACCTGTCAGGTCCTCTTTGACAATATAGGGCAACTCCTTCTCCAATCTCAGCACCAAAATCTTAGACAGAATCTTAAAATCTGAATTTAGTAGAGAGATGGGCCTATATGAAGCACAATCCTCAGGAACCTTCCCCTTCTTAAGAATGAGGGGAATATTAGCTTCTCTCAAGAATTGTGGTAGGCATTCAAGCATATAGGAGAGATTGTACATCTCCAACGTCGGCCTTAACAGAATCCCTATAAACTCCTTATAAAACTCACCTGGGAGACCATCAGGGCCAGGCGCTTTCTCACTCTGAAGTTGCCTAGCTGCATCCTGTATTTCCTGAACCATTAAGGGGGCATTAAGAAGAGAGAGAGGCCTGCTACGGGGTTACCCCTGGCGGTCCAGGCTCTTCAAAAAGGCTTCCATCTTGGCCCTCCTACCCTCGCAACCTTCAGACCAATACAATTCAGAGTAAAGACTCCAAAAAGCCTCATTAATCTTTTTGGCATCGCATAGGACCCCAGCACTGCCTCTAACTGCTGTAATGGATTAGGGAGCAAGCTTTCTTTGCATGAGATAGGCTAAATACTTCCCCGGCCTATCCCCAAACTCGAACAGCGTCTGTCTAGCAAAAGCAAGATTTTTCTGTGCGGTTTGTGTAGATACTGAATTCAGGGCAGCCCGGAGAGCCGTGGTCCGCTGTAGCTTGGTCACCAAAGGCCGCGCAAAATATGCCACCTCAGCAGCTTTCAGTGTGTCTCAAGTAGACACTGTCCCTCCTTCTGTCATTTCCGGCTAGCCGAAAAGGAAATAGCTAATCCCCTAGCAAAGGCCTTAGCGGTCTCCCATGGCATAGATGGACTACCAGCCATGCCTGAGTTGATAGTCAAAAACTCCTCAAACTCCCTCAAAAAGTATTCCACAAATTTGGAAGCCTTGATGAGAAATGGATCCAGACACTAGTGCTGCAAACCTAGCCCCTCACTTTTGGCCCTAACCTCCAAATTTATCGCTGTGTGATCAGAAATAGCTATGTACCCAATTTTACAACCCATAATCAAATTCAGAAGGGTTGAAGGCACCAGAAAAAGATTAATCCTCATGTGACATTTATGTAGGTTCGAAAAAAAGGTGAAGTCCTTGCCGGTAGGGTGAAGACATCTCCAAATGTCCACTGCCTTGCATAAGCCAGCCACCTGTTTGGCCTGCGAAGAGAGTTAGGGGCCTACGAGACATCCTGTCCACTGTCAGATCCAAAAGGCAATTAAAATCCCCCCCATAATAATGTGCCATGTTCCAAAGGCACTCAACTTAGAAAAGGCACTAGTCAAAAATTTGAGGGGATGCACCAAAGGATATTAGACATTTAAGATGTCATATTCCTCCCCAAGTATCAGGGCCTTAAGTATCACAAGCCGCCTTGCTCATTTTTCACCTGCTCTAATAATATGAACGCAAGATTCTTCTGGATAAGTATAGCCACTCCCCTACCTTTAGTAGTAAAGGATGAAGAATACCCAATCATAACCCCTCTGTTGTAATTTCAGGTGTTCCCCATAGTCAAGATGGGTTTCCTGCAACAGGGTGATATCAACTCTTTCTCTCTTAAGGCTAGAAAGTACATCTTTCCTTTTTACAGGTGAATTACTTCCCTTGATGTTCCAGATGCACCATTTAACAGAACACTTAGCCATATCTCCTGCTTGTAATATGTTGAGCATAAGTAAATAGAGACTCCGTTGCAGAACTGGGTATGCAGAAACTACTTTATCATAACTACAAACAATTATTGCTATGAAAAAACTACAAAGAAAACCAACAGTAAAACCTTAAATGGGAGACTCTGCCATAGGGGGCACTCACCTTGCCCATCCCCCCTTTCACAGCTCCTTCAAGCATGGACTGTGCCCCAGCCTTAGGCAAAAATAAATAAGTAAACAAGGACATGATCCTTAAGTCAACAAAAGATGACAAAATCCGGATAAGCACTCCACTCATCCCTGGCTCCATGTCAACTCCAATAATGACTAAAAGAGAAAAAGAACAAAAAAAAATGGGGAAAACAACAAAGAGCATCCATTAAATTTCCCATATAATAGGAACAACATAGTCCAAGATTTTTTCACCTTAAAAAAATTATTAGGTTGAGAGGCAAAAAAAAAGGATAAAGGGAAAACACAGGGAAAGAAGGAAAAGAGGACAAACATTAACCATAACAGTCGGCCTATGTTAGAGTGTCTATGAAGTTCTTGGCTATTCCCACCAAGTCAAGTGTACAACCTGAATCCTCGTGGTTGAAACAGAGCACCGCCGGGTACCTCATGGAATACTGATGCCCAGGTTCCTCAACCTCTTTTTAACCTCATCGAAGGACTTCCTATTTCGGATTACAGCTCCTGAGAAATCTTGGAAGAACATGACTTTTGACCCCTTGTGCAGCAGTGCCTGTGGATCTGTAATCTGGAGGCTCCTATCACTCTTTGCCTGTCCCTGTGTGTGAGGAAGTGCACTAGGACCGGGTGGGGACACTGTACCGGCCCAGACCTGTGCACTGCCACCCAATAGGTCCTTTCAATATGCAGCCATCCAGATTCAATTTGAAGGCCTAGGAACTTCGGTAGCCAGGATTCAAAGAAGCTGACTGGCTGCCCACCTTCTTCACCCTCTGGGAGCCCAACAATCTGCAGAATCGTTCTCTGAGCTCGATTTTCTAGGTCGTCGACCTGATCTCGCAGGGCATGCACTTCCTGCTCCAGCACCTAGATCCATCTGGACAAAGTCATGATCACCACTTCAGAGGCTGTGGTTCGACCCTCTACCTCCTCCAGCCGCACCCAGAGGCCCTGGAACTCTCGTCCAATTGGACCTGGGCACAGGTCTCCTTGACCGCAGCTTCAACCTTTGCGACAAGTCTTGTCATCGCCGCCACCAATTCCTGTGGGTCCACAAAGTCCCTCAGGAGCTCGGGAGAGGCCCTTGACCTGGCCTCGGGCATGCCCAGTGCTGCAGGGGCGTGTCCTCCTTGCTGCTGTTTGCTCGATCCCTTTCCCTTTGGCATCCTTCCCTCTCCAAAATGTGAACAAATATGTGTTCTCAAAGTTTTAGATTAACAATTCTCTCAGAGAGGTTAGCCAGAGATGGTAAAAAAACACCAATACTGCTGTTGGGCAGAGCTGTCCACAGCGGTTCTAATGAATGAACCACTGCCATTTTGCTGAGTCACTGGCTGCTCATGTTGATCAGAAACTCTTGGCACCACCTTCATTGATGTATCGCAGTCTTGGTTACAATTTCATTTCTTCCCGTCTGACCTTCACAGAGGCTTGAAGATGGTCCTTGAACGTTTTGTTTTGGTCCCTGTGTCAATGGCCTCCCTTGCTTGGCTCTGAGCTCAACATAGGTTCAGCATCCCTGGTCAGATGGAGGAAGGTGGCAAGTCCAAACCTATTAGGTCTCAGCAAAATTGGGGTCTTTTCAATTGGGTGCAAAGACTTTTATCACACCTTGTAACTTAAGACATACATTTCTTCACTCACTAAATGGAAGTATTTCCTTTTTATAAAGTGGAGGCACAGATTACTTCTTGCTCCGAGTAAGTTAATAATAAGATTTTAATCAGGGAACCTGAAAATCAGGGTGATGTAGTTTAAGGAGAAATTATGTTGGACACAACTATGTTGGCCGCATGCACAGTGTCATTTCCACATAGCTCAGGGCAGCATTTAACATCCTACAGATGTAAGTGAGACACCAAGATTCAACTGAAAAAGAAGGCAGGCCTGGATTAGTATCCTAGGGAAAGCTGGCAATTTTAATCAACAGCTTTTACAAATCTGTTACTTTGAAAAGCTCAATAAACTAAGAATGATCCCATTTTTAAACTAGACAGGCCGTGATTCAAGACAGTCCCGAGATCAACACTTTCTGTCCAATATTTGATGTATTTTTCTGTAGTCGCTGACTTGTTAGCCTATCGCACTCCTGTTGCGCTGAACAAATTGAACAAATGCTTTCCACAGCGATAGCACTGTTTACTTCTGGGTAGCTGTCAGTCTTTCAGAATTCATGACAGGAACCCCGAGAGAGAGTTTGTTAGTGCTTGTAAAATGTTCCTGGAAATGTGTCAGTGTTCACAGGGAAACAGGGGCAGTGCCAATATTTGCAGGAGTTGCCAGAACTGCATCAATGTGTGCAGGGGGTCCTCCACACGGATACGTTTGCGGAGCACTGCCCCAAATCTGTTGCATAACTCTTATGTTTTGCACAACTGTCTGTTTGAAGAAACAGCTGAATAACATTACATGCTGATCACACTCAATCAAGGTGCATAACAAATCTGAACTGACCAAAATTTATTCAACATTGGACAAGAATGTCAAAATCTGGCCATAATTGCAGTTAAGTCATTTTACGGTTTAGTCCAATGAGCACATCATATTGGTGACGACAAACAGCAGGACACCTCAACTCACATCAAGGACTGGGCCTCTCCAAGAACTGCACACAAATGCAAAGTATATGCAAGTGCCACAGTTAAGGGGTGATGTACTCAACTTAAAGTGCAGGAAAGATCCAGCACCCTTTTTATTTAAAGATCATCATTGACATAGAGAGTCGCACATGGTTCTATTGAGTATTAAAGTAGCAACATTTGTCAGACAAAGTCTAAAATAGCTTCCACTTCCATGGGATTTTAAATAATTGTGAATACTGCTTCAAAAAGTTACTGAAGCAACAAGAACCACAACATTTCAGATAAAGGAACAATTCAGCAGCAACATATCGCCCAACGCTTCCCACTTCATGGGTTTATTTCCCTGAATGAGATCCAGGACAGAGGGATTGACAGGAAAACAGTACCAAATTCCTAGACAACTATTTTCTGTAAAGGCAGCATTTGAAAGGAACCAAAGGATAAAGAGTCAACTAAAGAGGAAGTCATCTATCAAAACTTCAAAATTAATTAGATGAAACTCAATAAAATATACAGGGGCCACAGACCCAAAGGCCACGTCATTATTTTGGACTTAAGTTCTGAAGCTTTAGGCATGCTAGTGGTATTTTAAGCTTTCT
The DNA here is from genome assembly GCF_047496795.1 of Chiloscyllium punctatum. Lineage (NCBI taxonomy): Eukaryota > Metazoa > Chordata > Chondrichthyes > Orectolobiformes > Hemiscylliidae > Chiloscyllium > Chiloscyllium punctatum. The sequence continues at coordinate 12,909,833 of NC_092787.1, read as the reverse complement.
CCCCCCCCCCCCCCCCCCCCACCCCCGCCACTTTGTTTAAACTCTTCCCCATCCTGTGTTGTACACAGATTCTTGGCCAAGATGGTTTCAGAGGATCAGAAACTTGCTCAACTCCATCATAAATTAAACTAAATCAAAGACTCACTTATGCAACATTACTTTTGCAATCTTTTAGGCCTTGCAGGCAGCCAATTTTAGTGGAAGGTTGTGACACTCTGCCTGTGGGATTTGACCATGTGTAGCCATCTTGTCGTTCTCATTTATCTGAGGCAGTGAGTAATTAGGCACAAGAGCGTCTCAACAGATCCAAGTTATGACTAAGCTATTTAGCTCAAGCTGTACTCTTTCACAATCTGGATAAAACCAGAATCATTAAAGGCTGAAACATAAGAACTACATCATCAGACTTAAAAATACATTTGATACAACGAACTTATCTGGAATGTTATGGAAGCCTGCTCAGATTTAGAGATAGTCAAGTGTTAAAATCTTCTCTCAGTTGACTCCAGCTGCTCTTTAAACTTTACAGAAATTACTTTATACATAATCAAAAAAATACCTCTCAGCCAAATCCACATATCGTTATTTCAGTTCGAAACAGTCTGACCAAGACAGTCACTCAGTATTCAGGATGGTATTCATTATGCTACTCAATAAGAAATACATCTAAAAGGCGGTTTAACTGGACTGCCTCTTGTGATAAATTCTAAATCTGACACAATTATTCACCCTGAATTTCAACTAAAGTGTATTTAGGTTATGCAATTTTCATTCCCACAACAAGAAAAAAAATCTATTGGGATAATTTGAATTTTTTTTAGAGATCATATGAAGTGGCTACTATGGAGGTAGCCAGCTCACCTGATCCTCTCTCCTGCTGTAATGAGTGGAACTTAACATTGCAAGAGCTGAATGACATTTGGCTGATCTGGCGGTCACCCATTTCACACTATAATGACCTCTGAGGGGATACACAAAGTGTCCTTTACAATATCCAATCGAAGATGATGAGAAAAGAAAATAAACTAACAGTCTTGGTTAAATAATTTACAATGTATCATTGACGAGAGTGCGTGGTGCTGGAAAATTGACATTTCGGGCAGCAGCCCTTCATCAGGAATCACCTGCTCCTCGGATGCTGCCTGACCTGCTGTGCTTTTCCAGCATCACACTCTCAACTCTGATCTTCAGTGTCTGCAGTCCTCACTTTCTCCTCATGCATCACTGAATCAAACACTGAACTGTGCTGTATCGCTTTTAAAAATGCTGATCGCCTGCTGTGTAATTCCAGTTTTTCTCAAATATTTATTTGCAATTTTCTGGGTTGTTATGGAGAGGTTTCTGCCCCATTGCAGCATTGGTGAATGGTGAAGGAATGGCTTTTATCGTTCACCTCGCATACAGTCACACAGCATCGTCTGTCAGACTTGTCAGGTGAGATATCTACAAATCCCGTGGCTGTTCCAATACAGTGGAATCTGTAGTGTTTGGAAACTTGACAAACAGCAGGGCAACCTTTCAATCAACTATACTGAAGGATCTTCACTGAGACATGCAGACTGCAAATGGGGAAGTAAAAAAAATAGAATTGCATTCACATTATTGTACAGGATGCCGAGTAAAGCTTGGAATGTGCTTCTGGAATTAAGGGGATACATAAAAAAAGAAAATAAACAAATTCTTTTCTTTCTGAGGAAATGATTCGCCACACTTCTAAAACTAACCCCTCAGGGCCAGAGAGCTTAAATAAACAACACAAACTTGTTCATCCATCTTTTGCAGGGATTAATGGGTAATTAACCTGAGTTCACATGGTTACACAGCCATTTCAGTACAGATTCCGTACCACAACAGCATTTCCAGCTTTCCAAGGTTAACGGCTGTTGTGAAGCTTTGATTTCCTAAATAAAAGATTTCTTGAAAATACTGATTGGAAACCATGTGGTTGATTTTAAAAAGCTGAGGTAATGTTCCAGTGACTTGAAACGACAACTTCTAAGAGGGATGAATATTTCCATCACATGCCAAAATTTCAAAGTTGTGGGAGCAAACCTGACAGCAAGAGCCCAAGACAATTATCTTAGTTCCTCTCCTCATATGTAGGAGATCCTGAATGAACTGTGTGAGGAATAAGTATTCAATGGATTAATTCAGATAAAGCACTCTGACTGAAAGAAGAATTCACTCAGCCATAATCTAATAAAATTACAACTGGAATCCACTTGCAGTGATAATATGTGGATTGCAGGTCAGTTGGAGAGAGGATAATGTGACAAATCATTTGTGTTGGAGAAACTGTTTTCATTCGGGATTAAGGCAGAGGTGGAATAGATATTGAAGTGGCAAGGACCCTGTGTGAGCCTCACTTCTCCTCTCTCTCTCTCTCTCCCCCTCTATCCATCCTTCAAACTTGAACCCTGCCTGCTGGTTTTGACCATCCATTTGCCACAGGCAGAGATATATTTATACAATTCAATCCAGCAGCTATGTTCAGAAGAACAGATAAATCATCCAGTCTAAAGACTGGATCTTTAAACCGTCTAGACACCAAAGCCACAGGAAAACCGAGCCCAGTCCAAACCCATACAAGCCACCAACCGACGAGACCTGGATCAGTTCACTCTTTATTGGATGTTAAAATTATCCACTAATTTATCTTTCCAATTTGCAAACTTTTTTTTGTAACTGCATATGTGACAGTTAGAGGTTTTGATTTAAAACTTTAAAAAAAATTCTCAACTTTTCCAAAACAAAATGTAAATAAAAACTACAACTTTTACAGTCACAGACACTCTCAGAATTGACAAGCAAACACTTTTTTAAAAAAAAATTATTCCGTCAAGCAAGGGTGGGGAAGAAAAGAGCCATTCTAACTCTCCTCGCCCGATTGTAAATGAACATGTTCAAATATCCAACATTGCTGCTGGTAATAACTCTCCCTGTAATAACTGCAGCACTGACAGCTTGCTCATTATTAGCCTCAATATCCAGGCCACAAACTGGTTTCCAATTGACAACCACTTCAAGAGCACTGAGAGCATGGAAAGAGGTAGCTCAGTGGAGGAAATGGGGCCCAAGAGAACAAAATGAACCGTTCCAAGTGGCAAGAAAAGGAAACTCAATTATTGAGTGGCCAAATAGTTCCTGTGCTTAGATAGGCACATAGCGATAAATAGGTTCCAAACAAAAGGAAGAATTGAAAATACACAATGAAGCCAACATTATTTCCGATCTGGGCGTAAGGGACTGGATCCAAGTAGTGTCAGGGAAATGCGCTCTCTGTCTGACCTATGCCTAGCACTTTACAATATTCATGCTGACTTTGACCTTATTCCATTGTCAAACAATAGGCCAGATTTTCAGACTCTCACATTCTTCGGTACATCACTAAAGATTTCCATGTTTCCGACAGGTTCCTCATAGCGTAGTACCGTCAGGGGAAGATGAGCCTTAACCCCTTTTCACAGCAGTCAGTTGCCATATTCTGAAAATGGAAAGGGCCAGAAACACAGCCAACCTCTTTGACAACTGCAAGTACGAAAGGCAGGTGCGAGGTTAGGGTGGCAGAAGGATTAGCTCCAGGTTTGTAGGGTACCAGGACGGTAGAGGGAGTCAGATTCCAGTCGAGTTCAGGCTGATAGATTGTCATGTGGGTAGGGTTAGGGTACCAGCTAGACAGTGTTGACCTGGTAACTGAAGGAGAGTCCAGCGTCGGTGACAAATATCGTGCCCACTGGGTGGCAGGAAAGGGAGGGATGTCATGTCACGGAGGAGGGGGGAGTTTGTTGCAACAAGCGCAAGGTGGGCTGGGGAGGTCAGGTCCAGCAGAGTGACAGGGATGTCAAGTTTGAAGCAGAGGGAACATGGTGAAATCTGGAGCAGGTCAAGGGAAGGGAGGTCAGGTCCGCAGCAGGTCAGGGGGAGGTCAGGTCAAGGTCAGGGCCAAGGGAGGTCAGATCTGGAGCAGGGTCCAGGGGAGGTCAGATCTGGCGCAGGTCAAGGAGTGGTCAGATCCAGAGTACCTGACTGGAGGGCCAAGTCCAGCAGGGTTTTATGGCCCGTGGAGAGGGATTGGGGTGTGGTGAGGGAATGGGGTGCGGTGAGGGAATGGGGTGCGGTGAGGGAATGGGGTGCGGTGATGGAATGGGGTGCGGTGAGGGAATGGGGTGCGGTGAGGGAATGGGGTGCGGTGAGGGAATGGGGTGCGGTGAGGGAATGGGGTGCGGTGAGGGAATGGGGTGCGGTGTGGACCAGACCCAGGGAAAGGAGTGGGTCAGATCTGAAGTGGGGGTGGAGGAGTTAGGAACAGAATCAGGTCTGGCAATGGAGTGGGGCTGTCTGGTCTAGAGCAGGGGAAGTGGGAAGGGTGGGTCTCAGGTGGAGAGGGGATGTTGGGTCTGGTGGGTGGGTGAGTGGGTGTCATGCCTCTGAGGGATGTTGTGACCCAGTGGAAAAGGGGGTAAGGGAGGTTGGTGTCTGGTCAGTGTCTAGAAAATGTGGCGTGGAAGGGGGAGGAGCTCAGTTGAATAGTTAGTCAGGAGTTAGTCTCGGCATTTAATAGCCTAACTTTGCTTCAGTAATTACTTAGTTAATATCAGCAAATCTTTCCAGATTCTTTTGGGGGGGGTGCCAAGGGGTGGCGAATTATCCAGCGGAATCTTCAATCTCCTGAGTAGTTCCTTGGAAGTGTGCTACAATGGGGATTCCATCGGGTCTCCAGGCACGAACTCCATCTACACTTCAGTACCAACCATCTGACATATTGGGATCAACTAATTGGTCAAGATGAAGAAACGCAAGATTGATTTTAAATGACATAAATGTGCATTTGAAGAACAAATATCAACCAATCCCACAGTGAAGGGATTCTTATGAGTAAAAGTGCTAAAGAAAATGCTTTTGGTACGATGATAGACTATTCACCAAAAGCTTTAACCAACACAAGCAATTGTATTGTTACAAGATATTTACACACTTCAATATATCGTAGAGTCATAGAGTCAGAGATATACAGCATGGAAATAGACCCTTCGGTCCAACCTGTCCACGCCGACCAGATATCCCAACCCAATCTAGTCTCAAAGGTAGTTATCAAAAGACATTATTTTAACCTTGAGTAATTTATTGGGAGGTCATATTTGATTGACCGTTTGTCTGCATTGATATAGAAATTTCCTTTGTGTGAAAATGACCCAAGCACAATACAATGTGATACAATTAATTGTAGGTGGTCCCTTAGCTCAGTTACTTTTAATGGACAGCTTTATGCCACACAGTAACGCCAATAGCATGTGTTCAATTTCCCTAATACCTGAGTTTACTGCGAAGGACTCTCATTCGCAACCTCTTCCCTCATCTGAGATGTGCTAACCCTCAGGTTAAATCACCACCAGTCATCTCCCTTTCATGAGGGCGTAGTCCTACAGACCAGTAGGACTAGAGCAACTTTACTTTTTTTTCAATTATGTATAACAATGTCTTTACATGTGGAATACTCCCAGGTAAACCACAAAGAGGTCTCTTCATAGCTCAATGGGTTTGTGCAGTGACTAACTGAGCAATACAGACAAGAAACGTTCTGAGGTTAAATTGCTGGTCTGTGCCAAGTCAATTAATCTCAGGTACAAGGTATTGCAACTGGCCACTGTGTTACTGAGAAAAACAATCAACTGGACTTGATTCTGATAGAGGTAGTGATCCAGGCACAAAGGATTCCCAGTGGTTCTTCTGCACGGAGAAGATGTGAGCATTCTAAAGCATATCTGTTGACAAATCAGAACTCAAGCCTTAGCTTAACCTCAACCAGACTGTGGGAGCAGGCCTCAAAGCCTCCCTCAGGAGAAGGGGCAAGCCATTTCGGAATCAAATGAGGATGAACATCTTCACTCAGGGCTGGCGAATCTTTAGAATTCTCTACCCCAGAAATGATGCATGTTCAAGGTAGACTGTGATCGTTTTCTAGTAATTAATGACATCTAGGATATGGAGATCATGCAGAAAAATAACTTTGAGGTAGTGATCAGCCATGATCAGAATGACAGAGCAGGCTCCTGGGGCTGATTAGCCTTTTCCGATCTACTCTCATGTCTTGGTGGCAGCCCATACCTCAAAGGCTTGCGCAATGAGTTAAAAACATGGTGACAGTGAAAGCTCGACTCAGCGGGATCAAGCTGTCCTCTGAAGCTTCACTCCAGGATGGAGTCTATAATCTAGGTTGACAAACACAACCGAGGGAGTGCTGCCTTGTCAGAGATGCATCTTCCAGGTGAGAAACAGATGTTCTGCCTGCATGCTCAGGTGGGTACAGATGGCACTGCACCGAGAGACAGGATTGTCACAATGCCCTTATCAGCGTATCTCCTCCTACCAGTACCACACTATCTATTCACTTGCCTTCTTGCAGTTTGTGGGACCTTGATGTGTGCACATTGACCTACATAATCGTGGTGTCTGTGACCTTAAGTGCTTTGGACAATCTGCAAACATGGTGTAATTCTGTATTAATGCAAGTCAGGGCTCTTGCCATGCAGTGGTAGTGTCTCTACCTCTGAACCAGGAGGCACAGGTTCAAGTCCCACTGAATGGTCATAACCCCTCTGGACTGGTTGATTAGAAAATGCCACTCAGTGCTAATTAATTTGTCCTATATTGGTAATGCTCGCATCTTTGCAGTGAGCTGTGTTTTAACACCTGGTGCAGTTGGAAGTTACATTTTTAGATTTGTATCACCCATATGAACCCACATGAATTATCCCTGTGAATGTTCCCATGGAAACAAAAACAGTTGTGTTTTGGCCAGACAGCCGTGGATATGAGACAAAAATACGTTTAAGGTCAAACATCTCCACAGAATAATTTGCCAAGGGATAATGGCTTTGGGGGTAGATATATATATATATACACATATATTGACCAGGTGCAAAATGTAGAACAAAGGAAACCTCAGAACACACATAAATGAGAGAGGCAGCTGGTTGATTCCACTTTAACACAGACCTATTCCATTTAAAACCCAGCACAAAACCACTCCAGCTCCTGAGACAGAAGTAACTCACAATGTGGGATGAAACTGGAGTCAACTATTTTACAACTTCGCTTGAAGTACATTTGGAGGCCAGTGAGACATTGAACGTCTTTTTGTCAGAGATTAAATTAATTTAGTCTAATCAGTGATATTGTACAGTGCCTGGGAAAGAATTGGATATGATTGGCTGAATAATCTTTCCTTTACATGTATATTCTCAATTACTGAGGAAAAAACCAGACATTACAGCACAAAAATATTTCTCAGCCCACAAGACAGTATATAAACTACCACCACTTCCTGACAGAATGATTCACCTTTCTGACATACATGGACAAGGTGGATATGACAGGCACCAACTGCTGGAAATGGCCATTTGAGGATGAGGTGAGAACAAATATAGGAAAGTGCACACTCTTCAGTTGAAACAATCTTTGAATCTTTTCTCTTTGGGAATATGTACTTTAAAATATGTGCAGTCCCTTATCTAATCCTCCAATCACTGGCTATACAACTTTGCCAGTGCAATTTCATGTGGATTCATAAAGAGACATCTTTCTCATGTAACAGGTAGTCCTATTTATACACCTCCATTTATACACTGCCTTATTCTACGAAAATGCCTCAAAATAGTCGAAAGAAGAGTACTAGAAGAGTACTGAACGTCTTGATATTGGATTCAGCAATATCATAGAATCTTTACTGTGCAGGAGGCCATTCGGCCCACCAAGTCTGCTCAATCCTCCAAAGAGCACTCCAGCCAAACCTTTAAACCTTGGGCCAATGGAATGGGTTTGCCAATGTCTGTTAGTGTTGTGTAAAAATCTCTTCTAGTTGTTTTGATAGACATCTATTGACATTATCCGAAGTGCTTTCATTATGGTATTAATCAGGTTTGACTGTTTTCCAAAACCTGTGATTATCACATTGGGGTCAGTAGACTTGGAGTTAATTTGAAAACTCAAAGAGGTTATTCAAGAGTTAACGGTCTTTGCTATATTGGTTTTACAAAACTGCATTTCATTTCATCTCAGCATGGCTCTAAGCACTACCAATGGTGGATACTGCACAGCTTGGTATGGAATGGGTGAAAATAAAGAATGATGAGCTAGGGAGGTGTAATTTGGGATGAGGTGACATTAAGGTGGTAGCTGGGGGCTACAAGGTGGCCATGGGGATGGGTGGGTTAGCATAATTTACAAATGGGTCATTGTGGTGTGTCGTGGACATGGAGTGAGAGAGGGAATTTTGAAGGTGTGGGGAGTAGTTCAGTGCTTGGATTGGTAGGAGTTGACAGATAAGGATGTGGGGAATGGTGGCGGGCAAAGCACTGTGGGGGTGAGGGTTGGAGGGCCTAATATTTATGAAAACAACTGGGAATGGTGTCAGCCTTTTAAACAGCCTCCCTGGTCATTTAACAGCAGGTTGGACTCCATGCCAGAGCCCTGGAATGAGAATAGGGGTAAGTCTTCCTCATTACCCATCTCAGGAGGGACAATCCGGGCCTGGGTATAATGTGCAGGAGCTGCTACAACTCTCAGGTCCATTCTAGAGCCTCTGTGATGACGTATTTCTTGTTGCTCCCATAGGCCAATTCTGGAATGATACATTCACAAATGCATGAGTGCAGCCTAATATGAAGTATGGTCAGGGTGTAGAAAGGTGGGGCAGCTTTATAAAATCAACCAAAGGGCACTTCTCAACTTCTTCATTTGGCTGACCTGACACTTAGTGACTTGGCCAACGAATCATCAAACTGCTTTACTGCTCTGACAGTGAGTGAACAAATCCCAGTTACCTTCTTCTGCAAATGCGATCTAAGCCAGGCTACACTGCCCCTTTTCTCAGTCAGTCAGTCAGTCTTTGTCTTTTTATTATTCACGGGATGCAGGCGTCATGGGCTGGGCTGGTATTTATTGCTCATCGCTAAATGCCCAGAGTCAAGAGTCAAGTTAAGAGTCAACCACACTGCTGTGGGTCTGGAGTCATATACAGGCCAGACCAGGTAAGGACAATAGTTTCCTTTCCTGAAGGACAATTAGTGAAGCCGATGGGTTGTTCTTCACAACCAGTATTAGCTTTATTTCATCATTAGACTTCCAGATTTCTTGTGTGTTATGAATTCAAACTCACAATCTGCCATGGTGGGATTTGAACCCAGGCCCCCCAGAACATTACCTGGGCTTCTGGTTTAATAGTCTAGTGACAATCCCACTAGGCTAAAACCTCCCTTGAGTGTCTCTCAGTGTTTTTTTTATTTCAAAATATACTTTATTCATAGAAATAAATCTTTGGTACCTGTACAATTTGTCATGTCATTCATAGATATATACATTGCATGTCTTAACATTACAAAGAACAGATTGAATTAATCGAATTTACAGTTATCCTATTTACAGTTCCCTTTATTAACCATCCAGTCTCTTATTATTTAGCTGTGGCTTCAGCGGAACCCACCTAGTGAATGGGTGCCCTGTTATACAATAGCAAAGGAACCTTCTTTAATCCCCAGTTTATGGGGTTACCATCTCTCAGTGTTCTCTCATTTGCTTAAGCTCCCTCCTCCTGCAGACAGGTCTGAACTGACTATCACAGCTGCTTTATTCTCTACTCATTCCCATTACACAGCAAGTGGGTGGACCAGACTTCTCAAGTTCTCCCTGCTCACCGATACGCTGATAGACCTGCCATTGGAATTGCCAATGTGCTTCCCCACTTGTTGGTATAGGATGCCTCGCAATGAGATCCTATTTTTTTAAGGAGTGAATGAATGATCTTTGGGCCAACCCACTGACTGCTACTTTCTGAGTTCGAAGGAATGTACAAGCAACAGCATTCTGCTCATCAATCCACCTGACCTGATATCTTCAATACCCTGATCTTTGATAAATACACTCTTCTCTGTTTCAGCAGCTGTTATATGTAACTGGAAGGTGAATGTGAACTTGTGTGAACCCACATGTCATTTAAACACAACACATTTCCAAATCTTTCTGCGAGAAGAATGATTTTAAAAAAAACGTGACGGGGCATAAAATGAAAAACAAGAAAAATTGCTGGATTGGTACAAAATTATTGGTCACAGCACTGGTGCTTATTATGGGTAACACGGAGTTCCCCAAGTACAGAAAGGATTATGCAAAAGCAGAGCAAACCACAGAGATACTCAGGACGGGAGGTTTCATTTGTCGATTTGCACTTTGGTTTGCTGACTGGTGCAATGCAAAGTTAAATGGAGCAGGAATTTTAACAGATGTGAATTCGAGAGGGCGACTGGTGTAAAATAGTTTCCACCTGTTTAAAAAATGATGACAAGGGAGTATAAAGTCAGGAATCATACAGAGAATTTAGATTTCTTTCCACATCATGGATTGCTTGAACAAGTTGTGCACGAGGTGGATCCTATCCTTGGACAAGGATTTGAAAAGGGTGGCTATAAATAGTTATGGAGAGGGGGCATTTAATTTGGGTCTCAGTTACACAGCTTGGGCTGAAATGCTATTATTGACATGGTCAGCTGAATGCTTGCAACTGCAACAACTTGTTCTCTGTAAACTTTAGCATCTACCTGAAGCATGGAAACCTTAAATAAATTCCAAACCTCAGGAGGGACAGCCCTCAAAGCAGCAATTTTCATGTAAGAGCCTGTGTCCTACTGACTCCTCCTTTCCTTTGACCAAGTGCTTCCTGAACGCAGTGAAGTATTAACCCCTTCAGACCCATATACAGTAATTTGCATCCATACATTGAAACCTCTTCGGAACTTACTTCCTTTTCTGCTTGGAGTATTGGCAATTGGTTACACAATACAGGGCTTTCAAACTGAGAAAGTGGCTCTCTCACTCACTTGTACTGTATAGAGGAAGGTGACTTTCGCAGAGAATCACCACCAGGGTAAATTACTGAGGACCATATCGGGGGCTGAATATTTAACTTGTTGGTATGACCGTCTTCTCAAATGTATATTGGGTGAAGTGGCTGAGTTCTATTTTAAATGGATGAACACATGCATTGAATCCTAGAATGGTATACAATCATAGAAATGCTCTGGTGCAGGAAGATGTCATTTAGCCCATCATGCCTACACTGGTTCTATCATTTCGTGCCAATCCCCTGCCTTTCCCTCCATCCCTGTGCACCCTTTCTTTCCAGGTAATCATCCAATGCCCCTCTTGAATGCATTAATTGAACCTGCCCCCATCTCTTTTCCAGGCAGTGCATCCCACACCCCAAGTATCTGCTGAGTGAAAATGTTTTATGTCACATCACACCTACTTCTTTTGCATCGCATTTTAGATCGGTTGCCTCTTGGTTTTTTTTTATCTTCCATGAGCAGAAACAGCTCCTCCCTATCTACTGTATCCTGCCTGCACATGATCTTGAAAACCTCCAGCAAAACTCCTTCAGCTCTCCAAGGAGAACATTCCCAACTACTTTAATCTATCCTCAAAACTGACATTTCTTATTCCTGGAACTGTTCTTTGTAAATCACTTCTGCATTTTCACCAAAGCATTCAAATCCTTCACAGAATGCGACTTCCACAACTAATAACTGAATGCTAATATTATCAACAGTATGTTTCTTGCTTGAACTCATTAAGCAGTTATTCATTTCATGCATTCAGTATCTTCTGCTAGTCTTGAGGTTCATCCTTATTTAAGACACAAAGTGTTCATCTTAGTTTTATGAGACTGAATTTCTTATGTTTTACATCTGGAAATATTTCCAATTATTGCTAGTCTCTCTTCACCTCCTTAAATATCCCTTTGACATGCATCTGAACAGACATTAGCCTACCCAAGGAGTGCTACTAAACAGGGAGCCTCTACAAAATGATCTATTTATGACTACAAAACAGCTCCAATACCTATGCTGATTGTCCATTCCATGAACAGAGCTCTCTATTTTAGGATAAAAATCAGGGCACTTCACGTGACAGGCAATTTATTGCATAAAGTATCTTGGACATTAGGAAAGGGAAGGCAATGTATAGATAGATTTATTTGTGATTTTTGGGAAACTTTATAGCTCAGATTGACATTCAGGTTGTAAGTTTGCTCGCTGAGCTGGAAGGTTTGCTCTCAGACGTTTCGTCACCGTGTTAGGTGGGGTCATCTGTTAGCCTCTGGTGAAGCGCTGGTGTTCATCCTGCTTTCTATTTGTGGGTCTTGGTCTGTTAAGGTGGGTGATATCATTTTTGGTGCTTTTTCTCAGAGTTTGATAAATGGGGTCTAAGAGCCATGACCAGCCATCACTCGTATCCTTACACACAGAAGATGACGAACACCACTTTGACCGGGACAACACATCCATCCTAGGACAGGCTAAACAGAGACACGCATAGGAATTCTTAGAGGCCTGGCATTCAAACTGGAACTCTATCAATAAACAAATCAATTTGGACCCCATTCACCAACCGCTGAGAAAAGGAACTGGGCGTGATATCACCCGTCACAACAGACCAAGACACACAAACAGAAAGTGGGGGCATAACACCAGTACTTCAGCAGAGGCTCACTGATGATGTTACCTCATATGGTGATGTCTGACAACAAAGCTACCAACTCAGCAAGCAATGTACAACCTATACATTATTTTTAAGTAACCAGTTGATTCTTCATTTTTTCTGGTTCCTAACAGCATACATTTTTAAAAGAAGTTCGAGAAAGATCTCCAACAGTACAGGCCTCCCTCACTGTTTCAGCTTCTTTTCTGAAGGATTTAATGACATAGAACATTCTTCCAAATATATAATCTCTAAACCACAGTTTTATCCAACCATTCTGGTGAATACACACTACTCTTTGTAACTACATTGTTTATCCACCCATTTTGTTACCATTATTACAGGGTCCGACATTTTCCTTCATCCTACACAAACCCACACATAATTGGAATTCAAATTTCAAGTTCCCATCTTACTACATGATGCCAACAGCTGTCTGAGTACACAACTCATTTCCAAAGTTTAAAAAAAAATCCTGTGAACCAGCAGACCATTAGGAGGGATTACAGAGTTATAGAGTCATTGAGATGTACAAAACTGAAACCAACCCTTCAGTCCAACTCATCTATGCCTACCAGTTACCCCAACCTAATCTAGTCCCATTTGCCAGCACTTGACCCATGTCCCTCCAAACCCTTCCTATTCATATACCCATCCAGGTACCTTTTAAATGTTGCAATTGTACCAGCCTTCACTATTTCTTTTGGCAGCTCATACACGCACCACCCTCTGTGTGAAAAAGTTGCCCCTTAGTCCCGTTTACATCTTACCCCTCTCACCCTAAACCTATGCCCTCTAGTTCTGGACTACCCAACCCCAGGGAAAAGACATTTGTCTATTTATCCTATCCATGCCCCTCATGGTTTTATAAACCTCTAAAAGGTCACCCCTCAGCCTCTGACGTGCCAGGGAAAACACCCCCCCCCCCAGCCTATTCAGCCTCTCCCTATAGCTCAAATCCTCCAACCCTGGCAACATCCTTGTAAATCTTTTCTGAGCCCATTCAAGTTTCATAACATCTTTCCAATACAAAGGAGACCAGATTGCACACAATAGTCAAAACGTGGCCTAACCAATGTTCTGTACAGCTGCAACATGACCTCCCAAGTCCTATACTCCCAAATCTCTGACCAATAAAAGAAAAGCCTTCTTCGCTATCCTATCTACCTGCGACTCTACTTTCAAGGAACTATGAACCTGCACTCCAAGGTCTCTTTGTTCAGCAACACTCCCTAGGACCTTACCATTAAGTGTATAAGTCCCGCTAAGATTTGCTTTCCCAAAATGCAGCGCCTCGCATTTATCTAAATTAAACTCCATCTGCCACTTCTCAGCCCATTGGCCCATCTGGTCCAGATCCCATTGTAATTTGAGGTAACCTTCTTCGCTTTCCACTACACCTCCAATTTTGGAGTCAACTGCAAAATTACTAGCTATATGTTCTACACTGTAGCATTTATACCCTGGAATATTAAGCTGCCAGTCCAGTCCAGTATCCCTGAGCCACGCTTCTGTAATTGCTATGATATTCCAGTCCATATGTTACAGTGTAGGAACCTGCTGGAAAAGGAAAATAACATATACAGCATCGTGCATGTTCTCAGGATAACATTAGGCTTTTGCCTGATGGAAAAAGGACGTCCACAGCATAAAAAAAGGGCTCTCTGCTGTTTTGGTAAATTGAACATTGCCGTGATTTTGTTGTTTGTTATTTTCAGTAACTGAGTACGTGAATGGGCCCTGGAGTTAATGGCACAGCTGGAAGGTAGCATGTGTTGCAATGTTGTTCTTACTCAGTGTTGGGTTGTCTATTGCACCGCCAGCAAGGTATACTTACCTGAGTCAGCAATGCTTATGTTATCTCTCGTTGCATAAGGTGTGGACAACACGGTGTTGAAAGATCCAACATGGGTTTATAGATGTTATATACAGATATTCTATTCACAGGCACATCAGTGTCTGGGCTACAGTTCAGCTGTTAGGTTACACAGAGCAGCAAACTTCTGTCAGCATGTCACACTTCAAGTGACTCCAAGGGAGAAGGTGCCTGAGACCGATATATCACATGCTATGAGAATGTAATGACACCATCAGCCTCTCTCAAACAGCATTTACAAATGCACTGTGACATAATGGAACATCCTGCAGTGTCAGCAGAGAAATGTGTTCGCACATCTGGAGTTTGGGTTATGATTCAAGTGAAGAAAATCACTGAGCTGACACTGACTTTTCCTTGTAGCAATGTTCCATAGCAACAGTAATTTACTAACCCATACATTATCACACAGATTTTAAAAAATATTCTAAACAACTTGCCACATGATAATCCTTTAGGTCCACATCAAATTAAGTATGACTTCAACCCCAACTTAGTTTATACACAATATGACTTGAAAAAGGCAAGATATTGATTGGCATTGGACGCCCTTAATCAAATTTCAGAGTTTTATTTAAACTTTTCATACTTCAGTCGCAAGGTATTGGTCAGTTCATGCAGAAGCTTTCTCTAATTTCATCCAGTAGTCATGCTTGCTGTAGAAGTGAGGAAGACAGTTCTGCTTCCAGATCCTCCCACTGACCCTGCAGCTGCATTATTGCTGCTGCTGCTTGTCGTTATCTCCAGCAGGGAATCTACTGTCACGGAATGTCATGACTGCCTGTCTTGGTCTGTCATCCACTGTAACATCCACTGTCACTCAACTTCAATCACTCCATGACATCCAACATCCAAACAATACCCTCTTCCTGCCGCCCTCCATTTTATCATTTGTGTTTCAACATGTGCCTCGAACCCATAAATTAATACAATAGAAATGTCATCATTGGAATCACTTTATCGTCAGTGATCCATCTCATAGCAGTCCACCATGTGCATTGAGAGAGCTCTATAGCTTTGCAGACCAAAATAATGGCACTTTCTTTTCTAAAGGTTACTTTTAAAAAGAGTATTTTTTCTGTTCTTGCAAGTAGCTTTCCTTATCTTAGCATCCATATTTCAAAAGCTTCTGTTGCCTTCCACAATCATGTACCTATTTTCCAAGTTCCTCAGGTATATGGGAAAGTGGATAGGCTGTAGCATCTTCAGGTTGTTGCTTTATTACAAGCTGGAGTTTTCCACTTTCACAAAATGTCTTCTGGTTACTTCTTCAAAATTTGACAGCGCATCCATCATTAGGTTCTTCTTTGTCAATAAACTTATTCCTGGTAGCTATCCCTTAGTTACTTCCACACAGATTCTATAAGGTCTTTGTCAAGAGTAATTTTAGCCTCGGTGTTAACGTACCTTCAGCAATATGAGCACATTCTTTCATCACTCCATGAACCATGAGACCTCACTGCAGCATATGAAGTGGATATGACAAAATGGCAGTGAGAGGGTGCACTGTTCTGATGTGGTTGCTGACTCAGACCCAAGCAGGCTGTGGTCTGTCTGACTGTGGGTAAACACCTTGGGCAATCTGACAAACCCAACACTGTCAAAATTGGAAAATATAGGGAATTCTCCTCGATTTGCATTAAACAAAGTGCAATTTGTACGCTAAACTGTAAAGACAAACTTTGAAGACAACATGCATGTTACAGTTTTCTGTATATAATTTATCAGGAGCCCTGTTTGAGTTCAGCTAAACACTCGAAAAGCCAAGAGATAAGTGTTAACAAAGAGGCTATTCTGACTGTAGGCCAGACACCTTGGCAGCAGTTTATTAAACAGATAGCGCAATAGTTTCCAAAGACCAAGAAACACGTAATTCAATGCACGTGCTGGACTGCAATGAGATGGATCACTGACAATAAAGTAATTCCAATGGTGACATTTCTATTGTACTAATTTATAGGTTCGAGGCACAAGTTGAAACACAAATAACAACATCTGAAAGATTTAATGAGTAAAAACATATGAGTCAAACATAATGCTGGAAGGTTTTACTTTACAAGAACTGAAGAAATAAGCAACCAGAGGATGTGGTGGATGCTGGTACAATTACAACATTTAAAAGGCATCTGAACGGGTATATGAATCGGAAGGATTGAACGGGATATGGGCCAAATGCTGGGAAATAGGACTAGACTAAGTTAGGATATCTGGTCGGCATGGACAAGTTAGCCTGAAATATTGGTTTCTGTGCTGTATATCTCTATGATTCCAAATAAGATGGCAATGTCCATAGACATTTGATTGACTGGCGTGGATTTGGATATACTGAAAACAATTCTAAATCCACTTTTGGGGCTGCAAACTTTAGTCTGAAAGGAAAAATCCCATATTGTACAATATTCAAGAAATCCATGTGGAAGGAGAAGGGTTGATGGCCGTCGTTGGTGCTGAAGAACATTAACATCTCTGTCAATGTTTTGTTAAGATCTGCGATTCTTGTCCTCGAGCACATTTCTTTTATTGCTGCAGTAGCAAGTGCAGTTAAAAATGGGTTCTGAAGAGAAATAGAGTCTATGTGAAAATGGGGGTTGGGAGGGTGGGAATGAACAACGACATGACTGAGGAGGAAAGATGGTGCCTATGTAATTTAGTCACTGAAGGGCAGAGGGGAAAGAAAGGAAGAGATGCCAATGGTTTTCAACAGGAGGCAAGAGCCATTGGGTGTGACTTTGATGAGAAACACCAGCATGGGTGTAAGCAAGGATGTCAACACTAACTGGGAACTCGAATGTCAGCCTAATAATGGATTACTCACATCTGCAGTAATTTAAACCGAGAACAGAAATTGCTTGAAATACTCAGCATCCATGGTGAGAGTAGGACAGAGTCAACATTTCAGGTTGTTGATGCTTCAATCAGGGTCTTTGTTTCCAAAAATCATGCTGAGATTCCCTAATAATCTATATTTGTTCGAAATGATCTGACATAGAATCACTACAGTGCAGATAGAGGCCATTTGGCCCATCAAGTCTGCACTGTCTCTCTGATGAGCATCCCACCCAGATCCAGCCTCCCATTTTAACCTATAATCTTACTTTTCCCCATGGCTAACCCATCTAGCTTGCACATCCCTGGCCACCAAGGGCAACTTGCCATGGCTAATCCACCTAACCTGCACATTTTTGGACTGTAGGAGAAAACCAGAGCACCTGGAGGAAACCCACTCAGACTTCACACTGACTGTTGCCTAAGGCTGGAATTGAACCTGGGTGTCTGGCGCTGGGAGGCAGCAGTGCTAACAACTGAGCCATTATGCTGCCCTTAACAGAATCATAGAATTCCTACAGTGCAGAAAGAGGGCATTTTACCCATCAAGTCTGTAATGACCCTCAGAAAAGCATCCTAAAAAGCAATTCCCTGACCCAGAATAAACCCGCAACCAATTCTTTGCAGTTATCTGCACTAATTAAGAACTGGTATCTGGGTGTTTGGAAGGATTAAATTTTAAGTTCACTACGTACCACTCAATGTGCTGACAGGACAGGGACTTGATCAGAGGAAGGAACAAGCTGGTATGAGAAAGACCTGGGGCTGGAGAGCTCCTCACAGTCTCTTGTAGTAATGTAGGTCATGTTCACGTGATCCATGAGTATTTGCAGAAATGCAATAAACTTCAATTTGTTCACTCATCAATAACTTTCTCGTTCAAAATGGAAAGATGGCCATCTTCCTCCAGGCCTTGACCATTTTGGGCTTGAAGGAACAACAATTCAAACTCAACAGCTTATATTTCCCAGCTTTTAACTCCTATTAATTGGCTCTATCTTCGGCCTCAATGAGCTATTGAATGTGCGTGCCTGATAACTGGTATTAGCAAAGAAGGCCAGCCAACCTTAGGGATATTAATAATCCTGATCCACGTGTGGATCTACCCTAAACATGCCAGATTCTAGCCCACCTCATACATTGTGCTAAACACCCATGCTCGCTCCCCCTGGTCTTGAAAGATTTTTCTCTATAAATGGTTAAAGGTCTGAAGCTTTGGTTTGATTTATTGCTCAACATCACAAATTCACCAGTGTCACCAGGAAGGCAATTTGGTTTAGCTGGATGATGTACCTTCCTCTTTAAATCCCATGGCCACGTAAAGTCTGCTGGGTTATAATTAAAGATTTCAAATCTTCGTTCTCATCTGTTCTTGATATGTTGGCATTGCTGCTGAGGTCAGTGTTCGCTGAGGTCAAGTGTGATTGCCCTTGACAGAGAACCTTGCTCAGCCATTTCAAATCTCAGTTAAGAGCCAAACACATTGGTCTAAGTCTGGAGTCAGATCGAAGACAGACCAGGCAAGGATGACAAATTTCCTTCCTTGGACATTCATAAACCCAACAGGTTTTTACAATAATCCAGTGCGGAATAAGATTAATATTGTATTTTAGCTTTATTAATAGATTAAATTTGAATTCCTCCTGCTACAATGAAGCTTATGTCTCTAGAGTTTGTATTCTCCCAGTCATTGAAATTATAAGTCCAAAAACATACACCACTGTCTCTACATTTACTGAAATCCTTTTTTTAAGTTCAGTAATAGCAGTGGGCATTTCTGACTAGACCAGCATTTATTGCCTGTCCCTAATTGCCTACGGCTGAGTTCATAATCCACCCACATTTCTGTGGATCATGTAGGCCAGACCAGATAAGGGATACAGGACATTAGTGAACCAGATGGGTTTTTGTGAAAATTATTTTATTATCATTTGACTATTGATTCAAAATTTTTATGTAAACCCCACCAGCTGATTTGGAGCCAGACGGTCAGAACATTACCTGGATTGATAGCCTCATGATAACATAACTAGGTTATCACCTCATTCAATTAACTTTATTCGCACATGATCCCAAATCCAGCTCTACTTTAATCTGGCACCATCTTGAGATTTTTATGGAATTCAAATTCCACTATCTGCTCAGGTGGGATTTGGATCCTGGTTCCCAGAACACTCCCTGGGTCTCTGCATTAATAATCTTGTGATAATACCATTAGGCTAACACTCTCCCTAATGTGTGAAGAAGAATGTGTGTGAAAGGGTCTGTGTACATGTGTCTACGTGCAAGTGCAAGCACAAACATGTGTGAAAGACCGTGTCTGCGTCTATCAGCACATGCATGCACATATGCAAAAGAGTGTGTGTACATATGTGCACGCACATATACAAGTCCTCACTTTCACATGTGTCTGTGTGTAAAAGAATGTGTACACTTGAGAGAGAGAGAGAGAGAGAGAGAGAGAGAGTGAGTGTGTGTGTGTGTGTGCGTGCGTGTGCGCGCGGGGGCATGGGGGGAGAGATGTGTGTTGGGCACAAGAAACTGAATCTTGAGAGGCACCAACTGTAACAGGTGGCTTTTATTAACTTCAAATTTGGTTTGATGTACAATTTGCGTTGCCTGCAAAATGTCTTAGGCCCATGCCCCCACTTTTGTATTTTAAAAAATGAGAGAGTTTTCTCGCATGAAAAAGGAATGTGTTTGAATATTCTGGAACATAATGTAACATATTCTTATGACACTTCATTAACTTGGCACGTGGTTTTGCCAATGCAAGGCCCACATTTTAAAATCTCTGGCTGTGCACGTTGTTGTGATTGGCAAGACCACCAGGAAAGGAAGCATTGATCAGGAAAGGGACAAAATGGCACAAAGACTATGGAGGAGAGGGAAAGAATGCAGGTGGAATGATAAACATCAATCAAAGCCATTGGAAAAATCTTTCACTCATCAGGGTCTTTCAGATACTTTTACGTTCATTTCCAACAGATATTGCTTATTCAGCAATGGAACTAAGTTTACCATTTATAAAAAACAATTAACCTAACACATGGAGGACAGAAGAGCTTGTGAACTACCCCCACAGCGGATCATAAACAAAAGCATTTGAGAGTTCCCTGTTAGCAGCATGGTGATAATGTATATATAAAATCCCGTATAGTCTGTGTAGTAATGTGTAGTAAGAGAAATCTTGTGGCCCACACTCTCCACACACAGTTCAATACTCAATTCAATTCAAAAGTATTTGATTCTCCTGAAGACTCATCTGATCCCCAGAGGGAGAAGGAACGATAATACAAACAAACATGATGTACGGGTTTCATATACTTCAGGACCAGTGTGACAGTATGTTCACTTTCCAGCATTACTTTCTTTTGTTAAGACTGTTTTCTTGCCTCTGAGTCGCGAAGGCCCTTTGGGAACTTGGAATGTCCTAGATACATGTGACTGCAGATCCAAGGCAGTATGAGTTGACTCTTTGAACTGGAGTGGCTCAGCTCAGCCACTCAGTTAGAAAACAGCTCAGGAGACCTTGCCAGTGATGAAACTCTGTTCCATTAACCACCGAGAATTTCCTCAGAGAGAACTGCAACTTCTAAATGAATCGCGTCTGCCCGTAATTTGCGGAGGGAGAGTCTCCCGCTCTGTCACATTCCCACTGATGCAGTAACTAGTGTAAAAAATCCATGCGGCTCAGCTCCACAGAAACTCCCACACAGCCTTTTAAAAAGACTTCCTTCCTTCATTCCCAAATACTCAGCTGTGTGTCTCATCAATTTTTGAGGTTTTGCAGAATAATTTATGAATACAAACGTTTCGGTCTTCTGGGAGTGGGGATGAGATGGGTTGACAGCCAAATGCTTTCTCGGGGATCGGGGTTCCCAAGGGCACTTTGAGAGCCCCACCATTGTGTATCAGCACCATCAGGACACTCAGTAAAGCGAAGGCATTGTTAAATGTTTGGACGGAAGAGAGGGGAGAGAACGATTATCTAAAATTACTGATCAGAGAGGTGAAGGACAATATAACTCAAACTGACAGAAAAGTGATAAAGACTAGAGAGGAACAAAGCAGGAAATGAAGAGGAAATCAGTGAGCAAAGCAGCTGTTGAGCCACAAGGGACAGTATTACTGAATATTGGGAACAATTGATGTTTATACCAGAAGAGACAGCAATTTTCCCCTGTATCTGTGTTAGCTGTGCACTGTAGTAAGCCAATCCAAAAGCACTGCTGCACTCCCTCCCTATAGGCCATGATCTACTTTGGTTTCAAATATTCATCCAACTTTCTCCCAGCAGTTCCAATCGTCTCTGCATCAACTTAATGTGACAAAGCATTCCAGAAATCTTGTGTAAAACCAATTACTGCTTAAAAAAAAAACTCCAACATATATCTGCCTGATAACAATCTTTTCATTTTGTTGTGGATTAATAGAAAAAAAATGTACTTAGCCCAAATGCTTCATATTCTACTCAGGTGGGTTACCAAAAAGCTTGCTTTAAAAAGAAGAGACAGTTTGAAGGGTGGTCACAGGATAATAGGTAGATGGCAAGGCAGTGTAGTTTAGGCATGGATTTCCGGAACGTGGGGCATTGAAAACCCAGGAGCTAGTGGCAGGCAAAGGGAATGGACAATGCACAAAAGTGTCTGATGGTCAAAGGAATAACGAGTACTTTGGAATGTTAACAACAAAGAACAATACAGCACAGGAACAGGCTTTTCAGGCCTGCAGCAACACATTTTGCCCTTCCATACG
Organism: Chiloscyllium punctatum; assembly: GCF_047496795.1. NCBI lineage: Eukaryota > Metazoa > Chordata > Chondrichthyes > Orectolobiformes > Hemiscylliidae > Chiloscyllium > Chiloscyllium punctatum. The sequence continues at coordinate 12,887,842 of NC_092787.1, read as the reverse complement.
AAACCTCTCTTCACTTACAGGATCACTATCCCTCTGTTCTCTCCCTATTCATGTACTTGTCCAGGTGTCTCTTGAATATTGTCTATTGTGTCTGCTTCCACCACCTCCTCCGGCAACACATTTCAGGCACTCACCACCCTATGTATTGAAAACATGTCTCACACATCGCTTTTAAATATCCCCCCTTGCGCCTTGAACCTGTTTTGAAATTGAACCTGTTTCGAAATTGACTCTAAATTGAGGGTTTGGTTAAGAAAAAGAAGGAAGCATATGTCAGGTATAGACAGGATAGATCGAGTGAATCCGTAGAAGAGTATAAAGGAAGTAGGAGTATACTTAAGAGGGAAATAAGGAGGGCAAAACGGGGACATGGGATAGCTTTGGCAAATAGAATTAAGGAGAATCCAAAGGGTTTTTACAAATATATTAAGGACAAAAGGGTAACTAGGGAGAGAATTGTGCCCCTCAAAGATCAGCAAGGTGGCCTTTGTGTGGAGTCACAGAAAATGGGGGAGATACTAAATGAATATTTTGCAACAGTATTTACTGTGGAAAAGGATATGGAAGATATAGACTGTAGGGAAATAGATGGTGACATCTTGCAAAATGTCCAGATTACAGAGGACGAAGTGCTGGATGTCTTGAAACAGCTAAAGGTGGATAAATCCCCAGGACCTGATCAGGTGTACCCGAGAACTCTGTGGGAATCTAGAGAAGTGATTGTTGGGCCTCTTGCTGAGATATTTGTATCATCGATAATCACAGGTGAGGTGCCGGAAGACTGGAGGTTGGCTAACGTGGTGCCACTGTTTAAGAAGGATGGTAAAGACAAGCCAGGGAACTATAGACCAGTGAGCCTGACCTCGGTGGTGGGCAAGTTGTTGGAGGGAATCCTGAGGGACAGGATGTATATGTATTTGGAAAGGCAAGGACTGATTAGGGATAGTCAGCGTGGTTTTGTGCGTGGGAAATCATGTCACAGAAACTTGATTGAGTTTTTTGAAGACGTAACAAAGAAGATTGATGAGGGCAGAGCGATAGATGTGAACTATATGGACTTCAGTAAGGCGTGCAATAAGGTTCCCCATGGTAGACTGATTAACAAGGTTAGATCTCATGGAATACAGGGAGAGCTAGCCATTTGGATACAGAACTGGCTCAAAGATGGTGGTGGAGGGCTGTTTTTCAGACTGGAGGCCTGTGACCAGTGGAGTGCCACAAGGATCGCTGCTGGGCCCTCTACTTTTTGTCATTTATATAGATGATTTGGATGCGAGCATAAGAGGTACAGTTAGTAAGTTTGCAGATGACACCAAAATTGGAGGTGTAGTGGACAGCGAAGAGGGTTACCTCAGATTACAACAGGATCTTGACCAGATGGGCCAATGGGCTAAGAAATGGCAGATAGAGTTTAATTCAGATAAATGCGAGGTGCTGCATTTTGGGAAAGCAAATCTTAGCAGGACTTATACACTTAATGGTAAGGTCCTAGGGACAAAGAGACTGAACAAAGAGACCTTGGAGTGCAGATTCATAGCTCCTTGAAAGTGGAGTCGTAGGTAGATAGGATAGTGAAAGTGGCATTTGGTATGCTTTCCTTTATTGGTCAGAGTACTGAGTACAGGAGTTGGGAGGTCATGTTGCGGCTGTATAGGACATGGGTTAGGCCACTGTTGGAATATTGCATGCAATTCTGGTCTCGTTCCTATTGGAAAGATGTTGTGAAACTTGAAAGGGTTCAGAAAAGATTTACAAGGATGTTGCCAGGGTTGGAGGATCTGAGCTACAGGGAGAGGCTGAAGAGGCTGGGGCTGTTTTCCCTGGAGCGTCGGAGGCTGAGGGGTGACCTTACAGAGGTTTACAAAATTATGAGGGGCATGGATAGGATAAATAGGCAAAGTCTTTTCCCTGGGGTCGGGGAGTCTAGAACTAGAGGGCATAGGTTTAGGGTGAGAGGGGAAAGATATAAAAGAGATCTAAGGGGGAATTTTTTCATGTAGAGGGTGGTACGTGTATAGAATGAGCTGCCAGAGGAAGTGGTGGAGGCTGGTACAATTGCAACATTTAAGAGGCATTTGGGTGGGTATATGAATAGGAAGGGATTGGAAGGATATGGGCCAGGTGCTGGCAGGTGGGACTAGATTGGGTTGGGATATCTGGTCGGCATGAATGGGTTGGACCGAAGGGTCTGTATCCATGCTGTACATCTCTATGACTCTCTATGACTCTACCCTGGGAAAAAAAGGCTCATACTTCCCACTCCATCTGTGTCATTCACAATCTTATAGACATCCATCAGGTCATCGCGCAACCTCCTGCATTCCAGTGAAAACAAACCCAGTCTATCCAACCTTTCCTCATAGTTAAAATTCCCCATACCAGGCACCATCCTGGTAAACCTTCTCCAAAGAATCTATATCCTGCTGGTAGTGTGGTGACTAGAACTGTACGCAATATTCCAAGTGCGGCCTAACTGAAGTTCTATCAAGCTGCAGCATTACTTGCCTATTCTTATACTCCATGTCACTTCCAATGAAGGCAAGCATGCCATAGGTCCTTGTTACTACCTTATCTACTGCACTACTGCCTTTAGTGATCTGTGAAACTGCACACCCAGATCCCTCTGCATATCAATACACTTAAGGGTTCTGCAATTCATGATATGATTTTCATCCATATTTGCCCTTCCAAAATACATCACTTCATATTTGTTTGGATTAAAATCCACCTGTCATTTTTTTGCCCATGCCTCCAACTGTCGAGGGCGTGGTACTGGAAAAACACAGCAAGTCAGGCAGCATCCGAGGAGCAGGAGAATTGACGTTCCGGGCAAAAGCCCTTTATCAGGAATTGCAGGCGTCTCCTGCTCCTCGGATGCTGCCTGACCTGCTGCGTTTTTCCAGCACCACACTCTCAACTCTGATCTCCAGAATCTGCAGTCCTCACTTTCTCCATACCTGCAACTGATCTATATCCTGCTGTAATCTCGGACAATCCTCCTCACTCTCTGCAACTTCACCAAGCTTTGTCAACTTACTAATTAGACCAGCTATGCTTTCCTCCAAATTGATGTAGACCACGAACAGCAGAGGTCCCAGCACTGATCCCTGTGGAACACACTAGTCACAGCCCTCCATTCCAAACAGCAGCCTTCCACCTCTACCCTCTGTCTCCTATGGCTAAGCCGGTTCTGCATCTAGTTCTAGCTAACTCACCTCACTACCATGTGTCTTCATCCTTTGTACCAGTCTGCCATGAGGACCTTGTCAAAGGCTTGACTGAAGCCCATGTCAACAACATTGACTACTTTTCCCTCATCAATCATCTGCGTCACTTCCTCAAAAAACTCGTCCAAGTTAGTGAGGCATGATATCTCCCACACAAAGGCAAAAGCAATGACTGCAGATGCTGGAAACCAGAGTCTAGATTAGAGTGGCGCTGGAAAAGCACAGCAGTTCAGGCAGCATCCGAGGAGCAGTAAAATCGACGTTTCAGGCATTCCTGATGAAGGACTTTTGCCGGAAACGTCGGTTTTACTGCTCCTCGGATGCTGCCTGAACAGCTGTGTATCTCCCACACAAAACCATGCCGTCTATCACTGATCTATTTGCTTCTAAATATATATAGATCTTGTCCCTGAGAATCTTTTCCAATAATTTCCCTACCACTGACATGAGGTTCAGAAACTTGTAATTTCCTGGATTATCCCTGCCACCCTTCTTCAAAACTGGGACAACATTGGGCTATACTCCAGTCCTCTGGGACCTCCCCTTTGGCCAAAGAGGATACAAAGATGTCTGTCAGTGCTCCAGCAATTTGGTTCTTGCCTCTCTCCGTATTCTCGGATAGAGGAAGTAAGAAGAGGTTTACAGAGACAGGGAGACCCAAAGCCTAGTAAGGGACTTAAATGCAAGTATGAAAATTTCAAATTCGAGATATTGAGAGTCAATGTACATCAACATAGATAGTGTATAAATGAGTGGGATTTGGTGCAGTGGAGGACAATGGGCAGCAGATGATCTGATGTGAACTCACTTCGACAACTGGGAGGCGAGCCCCGGATTAGAACAGTCAAGTCTCTATCCTAATAAAGGGGCAGCACGGTGGCTCAGTGGTTAGCACTGCTGCCTCACAGCACCAAGGACCCAGGATCGATTCCCACCTTGGGCGACTGTCTGTGTGGAGTTTGCACATTCTCCCTGTGTCTGCGTGGGTTTCCTCCGGGTGCTCTGGTTTCCTCCCACAGTCCAAAGATGTGCAGGTTAGGTGAATTGGCCATGTTAAATTGCCCATAGTGTCCAGGGATGTGTAGGTTAGGTGTATTAGTCTGGGGTAAATGTAGAGGAATAGGTCTGGGTGGGTTACTCTTCGGAAGGTCAGTGTGGACTGTTTAGGTCGAAGGGCCTGTTTCCACACTGTAGGGAATCTATTATTCTAATGCTACATGCAAAATCCATTGAAGTAAATGAAGGAAAGACTTGTTTACATTGAATCGTTCACTCCCTTTGGATCCATAGAAAGTGCTTCATGGCCAGTGAATGGTTTGCAAAATAAAGGAGGAGGAAAGTTATATGATTATAATACTCCTGGTATGACCTCAGGCAGCTAAACTATCCCACAGCCAACTTTCACAAGCAAAGTCCCACAATGTGATAATGACAAGATAACTGGTTTTGTAAACTACTGAGGATGCTGGAAACCCAAAAGCAGCACTGGGAATTGAATTGAATTAAATTTATTGTCACGTACTCAAGTCAGTACAGTGAAAAGTTTATAAGTAACTACTTACAGCACTACCTTAGGTACACAGTACCTCGGTACAATCCTTAGTTAAAGAATAGAGAAATGAAGAAAAAAGTTACATTTCAGCTGTATACTGTGTGACCAGAGGTCAGAAAAAAAACAAAAAGCAAAGTTAAAATGCTGGAGAAACTCTGACATCATAGAACAGGGTGGAAGCAGGCCATTCGGCTCATCAAGTCCACATCACCCATCTGAAGAACATCCCACCCAGACCTCCCTCCCAACCCTATCCCTGTAACCCTGCACTCCCCATGATAATTCACCTAGCCTGCACATCCCTGGACACTATGGGCAATTTAGTATGGCCAATCCACCTAACCTGCACATCTTTGGACTGCATAGGCAGGAACAGAGTTAACATTTTGAGTACCATAGAATGCTTCTTCAGACCCTGCTGTGTTTGAGAGATAGCTATTAGACAGAATGGATAACTCCCCCAAATTTCGTTGAAGCAGTGTCTTTACATTCGCCCCAGAGACAGCAAACAGAGCCTTGTTTTATTATTTCACCTGAAAGAGAGAGTGACCAAGTGTGCATCCTCAATACCGCACTACAGTGTCAGCCTCGTGTAGTATAGATGCAAACAAGGCCCCCAATTTATTTTATGATTGTGGCACAAATAACCAAATAATTCATATGTTGGTTGCACTAGTTGAGGAATAAAGGTTACCAAACAGGGACAACCTGCTTAATCTTTATTTGGCAGTGTCAAGAAGTCTGTTACCATAGTGATTAGAACCAGCTGGAAATTATTGACTAAGAGATCCTTGACTGGAGTTGTTAACCTGGGCCAATCGGGGAACCCTAGCTGACAGATTAAACTGGGGATTCAGAGAACCTTCTGACTTCAACAAACTGGGAATTCAGAGAGAATGCTCACTTCGGGGACTGACTCCAAGCTGGAGGGTCACAGAAAGTGTCCTGTGTCTATTAAAAAATAAAGAGTGATGGGATACCAGCCTCTGTACCGTTATTTCGAATCACATTTCCAGAATGCAATGGCAGGCCTCAGTTTACCATGTCACCTTTTATGATAATTACATCTCCCTACATTTCCATAATTAGTAGGTCCTACACAGTGGGTAGTATCGCTGCCTTTAACCTCGAGGCTCTGGTTTCAAGACACACAGCCGATGACTGCGGGTTCAGTATGCGGCCAAACATGTCAAGATTCAACCTGCAAATCCTCCTAATGCCCAACAATGAAAGCAAGACCAGCTGTAAGGCATTCCTGGTCAGTTACGTGATGGAGAGAACATTGGAGACTCTGCCATCACCATCCATAGCCCCAGGATGGCATGCAAAAGTTCATGTTGCTATAGCAACGGTAACACTGAAACATATCATTAATGACATTTCTATATCTATAGAAAATGCCTTAAACAACACAATATCACTAAGGTGATGTATATTCCTCTACACTTACTTAAAACTGCAAACGTTAAAGCTTCAGCCAGTTGAACAAGTTAGCATGGTTTTTAGTCGATACTGCAGCATTCTTTCATATGATACAGGCCAGAGTTTAAAGTACAAGCACTTGGAAATAAAGCTTCTGCGTGGAAGGAAATGATCCATTATGGGGGATATACACTATAGGCATCATAGTCTGTGCGTAGCAGCTCAATGCAAATGACATTGAACAGGGAAATAAATTGTGGAAAAGGACAGATTCACACAATCAGCCGCAAAATCTGTTTCTTCCTTCAACAAATCATCTACAAAATCTTGTGGTTGAAGGAGACAGATGCCAGTAAACCACAGGTTAAACCTCCAAGACAATGTATCATTATGAAATATCTTCCATTATCTGACAAAATTTTAGATCCAAGTCTGTCACAGGCTATCACTCAACCGTGACAAAATGCAGCACATAAATATAACTCCAATGGCCCCAGCAGCACTGAAACTATCATGTTCTGTAGAATCTTGATTGTTTCATACAGACACAGTAATAATTGCTATGAATAGGCACTGGATGGAAACCGAAGGATAAAGCAGGACATTTGTCAGATAACATCAGTAATTTATGCGCATTCAGACTGAAATGGTTTGATAAATTCACAATGTAACATTTCAAGAGTTGAAACGGGCAGGTATCCAAGTTATTTTAAAAATGAAGGTTATGATAAAAAAAAGTGCTAATAAATTGAAATCCATTCCACCAGTTTTTATTTTAAAGGTTCAAAGCCAAGACTTTCCAGTAACTTTGAAATGCCAAAACAAGTCAACTAAATTCCTTTCCTTTTTCCACAGAAAGTGCAATCCGTGCTCATTAAATTCAGCAGACACTCAAGAAGTTTGGTTTTGAAAAAAAATCATTTTTCCATGATCTCTTCAGACAAAACTCTTTTCTGTCTGAATAAGTATAATCTATTTTATTGCATTAAGCAGTACACTGCCCAGAATCCAATTCCCATTATTTTTTATTGTCCAGTTTGCTTTGTATCCCTTAGATGTCTCATTTATCTCAGAACAATGTAGAGGTGACAGGAATTCTACGTGCACAACAGATTTACGTTTAGTACTTTAACATTGATAAGGAGGATTTATCAGATGAGCTGATAGTACTTAAAAGTTGCTAGGATGTTAAACAGTGCATCAAAGGATATTGAACAAAGTGAAAATGGAAATTGTCAAGGCACTGGCAACTATCATTCAATCTTCCCTGGATTTGGGAAAAGCAAGAGATTTGTGCTATTTTAATGCTCAGAGAGCCAGTTCAAGAGAGCCATAATGGCCTCCTTCTACGCTGTAAAAACTCTGTGATTCTGAGAATATCACAGGATTCCCCATACATATCGTCTTATCCAGGAACCCAGACTTTTCTCTCGAAGCTTCTCTATATCAGTTTGCTCTCTAGCTCCACCCACATGTTTAAGTGTTCAAGCACAGTTACATAGAACAGTGAATAGTCCAACTCAAACACCGATCAGTCAAACCATTGGACACTACATTCATAATTAGAATGTGAAGATTATCTTTTTGCATAATTTGGACTGCTTCACATTTCAATATCTTTACTACATATTATATTTTGTGTTTTCTCAGTTGTCTTTGGGCTTTTTTTAAAAAGATTCCCTACAGTGTGGAAACAGGCCCTTCAGCCCAAGAAGTCTACACCAACCCTCTGAACAGCAACCCACCCAGACTCATTCCCCTAACACTACAGGCAATTTAGCATGACCAATTCACCCGACCTGCACATCTTTGGACTGTGGGAGGAAACCGGAGCGCCCGGAGGAAATCCACGCAGAGACGGGGAGAACGTGCAAAGTCCACACAGACTGTTGCCCAAGGAGGGAATTGAACCCAGGTGCTGTGAAGCAGCAGTGCTAACCACTGAGCCACCTTGCCGCCCTATTGTGGGGTTGCAATCAGGAATCCAGAGACAAATCCTCTCCTCTGTTCCTCTCATCTATACTCCAGATCATCAATCTGTGTATAAGATATGGGATTTGAATATCAGTTATCCCACTGCAGCATTCAAATTTTGTCAAATAAGTAGAAAAAAAGCACAGCTGCCATTGACAACATTTGAACATTAAAACTATAATTTATTTTCTGTTCATGAGATAAGGTAAAAGTTTGTACTTGGGTTTCTCATGTTAAAACTGTTCCTGTCTTGTTAATGTTTCCAGTGAATTTGAATTTTTTGCCTTGCCATTGACAGAAGCTGTGGTAGATGTACATGCTAATTTGTACGGCATTTCAAATGGGCGGTGTTATCAAGAAAACACCAGCCCTTGTACATCATATTGTCACTGAGTTGATGCTCTGTATTAAAAACCTCTGCTGTCTGGTTCCATCTTCATTCTGACACTGTTGAATCTCCTCAGAGATTGGCTTGCCTAGCCCTGCCTTGCATTGAGCTGGGCTCCCTTGAACTTTACACCTTCCAAATTAAGCATGCTCCTGTTTGTGGAGGCAGCAGCAGTGGGTTGAACAGTCAATCATTTAACAAGATGGGTATTCAGAGTTTGTCTTGCTGTCTTGAGGGATTCTAGACAATAAACTCACTGAATTGTTAGTCCTCTTACTAGCCCAGTCCAGTTTAGTCCAAAGCAAGACTTGGAGAGTAAGCACATTTAAAGACCACAGAGCTCAACAATGTGTCCCCTTGTTAGTTACAGATCTCCAATAGGTGCAGAGGTACATGATTATAGACTTAATGTCTGCCATACACAAAGAAGCTCTATGGGGGCAGAAAATGCTTCACACAGGAAAAGCTATAGACCAAGAACCACATTAGACTGGCATCTCTCTGTAGTTTACATGTGGTCTGCCAGTTGCAGCAATTTTATTTTGCTGATAACATGTTTTTCCTTCTTTAAAATATGATCATTGCCATGTGATGACAGCAGTCTCCCACGCAAACTAACTCTGTGAGGACAGGGGAAAGCGAACTTCAACAACTATCACCCATAATGTTTGCTTTTCTTGTAATTCTGGAACCAGTTTCTTTTCAAAGCCGCAAATGCTGTTATTCTAAAGGGAACAGTTTTTATCCCCTTCAAAAACGAAAAAGGATACAGTATATGTGTATTTATTTTGCTACTTTTATTGGATTTTAATCATAATCATTTGCAACCATTTTTCTCTGAACTGTGAAACATAGTTATTGTTTAGAGAGTTCTTTGTAAATGTCCAGTTAAAAATACAATATTTAATCCATCTGTTTGACATTTTGGGAAATGTTGTAGCACAATCAAAGCACTTCTCAGCTTAAGTTCATGAAATTATCTCAACCAGAATAAAATTCTAATGAATATTATTATGAACAAATTGTAAATAATCTGAACCCCGAGGTAAAGTAGTCATTATTTCTAAGTTACTCAACAATTCCCTTGTGAATCTCTTATTCCCATTTAAGCTACAGAAGTGAATTGGCAAGCGAGCAAAAAATTACATCAGTTACTTCCCCAAACAAAGTAGTCCTTTTACGAAATACTTTATAGCTGTAAAACAAACATGTACTTACTTGTAATTGTCCTCTTCAACAAACTTTTGCAGCTCCTCGATATACCGAACAGACTTCAGGTACTTCTGCACATGGGGCAACGTTACTAGATAGTCTGTGAAAGAAAATAGGCATTACAAATAACTAGTCAAATCACACCAGTAAGGAATCCAGGTTTTAAATCTCTTGTAAAGGACACATTGTTTTTCTTGAGAAAGCTTGGTAAGACCCTAAGTGCAGAACATCATTAACTCATTCTTTTGCAGCACCCCAAAAAGTTATTTCTTTTATCGTCCTCTCCATTCAGAATGATTTTCTGCTTTTCTCTTCTTCCCTCCATAGTGCGCAACACTTTCCCATGTGATACTCAATCTGTTATCTGAAGTCAAGGCCATTCACTTAAAGCATCAAAGCCACTTTCCAGACGATGCACAAATGTCCCTCACAATTTTCCGTTCTACTTTTCTTCGTAGTGTCAGCAAAGATGGCTACTACACAGAACATTGCAGATATATTTCATGGCTTTGGTGACCCCCCCCAGGTTTAGTCTTCCATCCAAAAGACATTGCAAGGTGTGAGCATTGACATGTGCAGAGTGCACATAAAGAAATGTTGAACGAAATTAGAAGAATTGCTGAATATAAATAGTGAGTTCGACAATGTTTGACATTCTTAATCACGTGCATATTTGTACAAATGCTCACTGAATTGCAGCAGTTTGAAGCATTGCTGGACACATTGCAGATAATTTATCGTCGGTTGTAGTGCTTTTTGTGGCATAGTGGGAGGTAACCTTGCTTCTGAACCAGAAGCCCCTGAGTTTGAGTCCTACCTTAGGAGTAATGAGCAAGGAATGCACATTCGTAATGTGGCCAAACATGTAAGGCCTTCCAACAGATCCAGGTGGCAGGCACTAAGAGTGGGAGAGATCCCTGGCCAACCCATAAGATTAAAAGAATGTTAGAATGTCTTCCATCCTTCTCCATAGCTCCTGACTGCAATACGCAAGTAAAAATCACATCTTGCTACAGCAATGCAGACTCTGAGTACCATCACATACTCTCATGGTGTTCTTTGTAATCTGTCAAACCCACTTATAAAATAAAAATGAGAAGTCTTCAGAAAAAGAAAATGCCTTCAAAAATCTACAGTTGATTTACAAATATTATGGTAATATTATGCTGTTGCTTGAATGGTAAACATCTTAACAAGTACATTTGAATCCTTTGCAATATGTATTTCCTCAGATACTGGTAAAATAATTTACAAATTATTAAAGACTCCTTGAAACTTTTGCACTCTAATGAAGCAGGGAATATACCCATTGAAGAGATCAGCCATACAGATCAGGAAGATTCCTGGTCAGGGTTAGATCAGCTAAATGTAATGAGAACATTGAGGGAACCCATAAGAAGTTTTGGTGTCCATGGATTAGTAAGGAAAATGTCAGCTGATGAGGAGAAAATTCACAATTTAACAAAGCTGAATCCAACCATGTGGGCTAGTTTTTATTGACAGAACACAACAGAATGCAGGAAGTTAGTCATATTTTAGGTCAATTGCAGTTAATCTCAAAAAGGGCCACAGTTTGGTCAGTACATGACTAATTCTATTGATGGTCACTTCCTCTTCTCCTGAGTTGTGTACTCTTCACTCACTTCTCCAGCCTGATCTAAGAGTAACAGGTGACTGACCTCCCTCCAAGCCACACACCATTCTGACTTGGAACAACATTGCCATTCCTTCACTGGGTCAGTCCCGGAACTCCTTCCGTAACAGCCCCGTCGTTGTACCTACACAACACAAACAGCTGTGGTTCAAAGAGGAAAGTTTATTTACCAGCACCTCCTCAAGGGCACTAAATGCTAGCCTAGTCAGGAACATCTACGCACACAGACAAATTAATTTGTAAAAATTCCACATTTTGCTCATTGAGAATTTGTGGGAGGTGTGTAATCACTAGACTGAAAAAGGGGCCATGCAAAACACCCTTTGTAAGGCTCCACTGATATATTTCTTACAATTTCTTCCAAAGTAATATCCTATAATTGAGGCACTCTGCATAAGTGAGCACAGAAGAATGGCAGATAACTGAGAGAATTTGACAAGAATTCAACTAAAAAATTATTCAATTTCTGGGGCCCTTTCAAAATTGGCTGCAGCAAATTCTTTCTGCTTGTAAATATAACAAACTGCTCACGTCCAGATTGAACAATTGTCCAACTCAAAATCTTCAGTTTTAGTTGGATTCCTACTCATGGGTCAAAGCAGCTTTTGGGCTCTGATTTATATCACAACTCAATTTTAAATCTCTCTAATTTAACCTCTCTCAGTTCTGAGGAAGGGTCACCAGACCAGAAATGTTCACTCTGATTTCTCCTCACAGATGCTACCAGACCTGCTGAGCTTTTCCAGCAACTTCTGTTATTGTTTCTGATTTACAGCATCCACTGTTCTAGCAGTTTTTCTTTCAATCTTGGAATTGCCTTTGGTCGGAGCTTGGACAACAAGAACTCCAGTTTGTGCCAGATAGAGTAAACCCTGGAACTCTAACCAATTTATCATTGCTTCCAAAACAACTACGACATCATTACGAACGAATACATCAATGTTCACAAAAGCAAACATGGTAATCTCTGTAAAATTGTGGCCTGGGTTTTGCAATTAGTGGCACAGTGCTGGTGCTTGCCCATGAGCTTGAAGAAAACTGCCAGCAAAATCGAACAAACTCTGTAGTATGGATTTCTCCATTCCCAGTGCCAGCACGAATCTGGTACTCAGCCAAGGAGATCTCTCAGCATCCAGCAACAGTGATGACAGGAAGCCGGGTACACAGCCAATCGCTTTTAAAAATTCTGACAGACAGCAAACCGGTAGACAAAGTGATTTGTTCAGACATTATCATCATTTTACAGCAAAAGAAAATAAACCTAAAAATTCATAAACTTTGAAAAAAGGACTTAATAATAATGGAGAAACTCGAAATTCAACAAATACAAAATTGGGATTTTCAGAGCTGAGGAGGATGTTCGTTGGAGACAATGCTCAGAATCTTAAGGGCCTGAATGATTTGGATGGTGAAGAGATTTGTGGCAACATCATGTGAGAAATCTATTGCGATGTCAGTTGCATCGTTTGCATATTTGCTGAGTTGGCGAGCTGCTAATTAAGGATCATCGCGCGCTAAAATTGTTGCGAACCTTCGTACCATTGCACCTCATTAATATTCATCAAACTAGCGTCTCACCAAAGACAGCAACAATCTGGAGATTTCTCAACATGCAGGTCAGAGTGGCTGCCTGGTGACTTCAACTCAGCCGCTGTGGGAGCAGCTTCCATGTAATTCAGGATCAAGATCAGGATCAGGATCAGCTTAGGGAGGCACGGTGGTTCAGTGATTAGCACTGCTGCCTCACAGCACCAGGGGACCTGGGTTCGATTCTTGCCTCAGGCAACTGTCTGTGTGGAGTTTGCTCATTCTCTCCACGTCTGCGTGAGTTTCCTCCGGGTGCTCCGATTCCCTCCCACAGTCCAAAGATGTGCAGGTCAGGTGAATTGGCCATGTTAAATTGCCCATAGTGTTAGTTGCATTAGTCAGGGGTAAATAGAGGGTCTGGGTGGGTTGCTGCTCGGAGTGTCGGTGTGGACATGTTGGCCCAAAGGGCCTGTTTCCATACTGAAGGGAATCTAATCAAACATCACTGAGGGGCATGACGCATGTTCACCTCTTGCACACCGACACCCCTCCAGGCCAAACCCCGTCCACAGACATTGGTATCCCATGTTTGCCAACCCCTCCTGATTCCCATGGTGCCATTCCAATTCACTTGCAGCACACTGCGTATGGACAGGCTTGCACTACAGGGCACATCAGCAGCAAGCCCTGAGAGGCTCCAGAAGGGTCACTTTGCACACAAGAGATTGGCACCCAGCTCACTGACTGGAGGAGGCTGTTTACTTGCATTGAAGATGTAACAAGCAGGATCGATAAAGGAAAGCCAGTCAATATAGTGTACTTTTCAAAAGGCATTTGATAAGATGCCATGGACATGCTTACCACACAAGATAACAGCTCATGGTTTTTAATGAGAAAATTGGTATGGATACAGAATTGGCTAAGAGGCAACAGAATGAGGATAAAACTGTGATTTCAGCGTGACAAACAATAATCAATGGAATGCCATAGGGATCACTCTGGGACTTCAACTATTTTCAACACATGATTGATGTGGATGAAAGAAATGAGTGTATTGCAGTCAGATTTGCTGCTAATCGAAAAGCCAGTCAGACAGCACATTGTGAGAAGGAAACGAATAGACAGAAGACACATTAGGTGAACAGACAAAGAAATTGGCAGGTGAAAGGCAATGGCCTCGTATTATTACTACTAGACTATTAGTCCAGTGGTAAAAATCAACGCTGCTCGTTGGATGCTGCCTGAACTGCTGTGCTCTTCCAGCACCACTAATCCAGTATTAGTCCAGTGACCTAGCTAATGGTCTGTGGACTTGTGTTTAAATCCCACCTTGACAGATGGTGGAATGTGAGTTCAATAAGGAAAACATCTGGGATTAAGTTTATTCATGACTATGAAACGTTTGCCTATTGTTGGAAAAATCCATCTGATTCGCTAATGTCCTTTAGGAAGGTAACAGCCATCCTTACTTGGTCTGGCCTACATGCGACTCCAGACAAACACCCTCTGGGCATTTAGGGATGAGCAATAAGTACTCGGCTGGCCAGTGACATCTCGTGAATGAATTAAAGAAAACAAAATGGAAGATTGTTCAGTTTGGCAGGAAGAATACAAAAGCAGAATATTATGTAATTGGAGAGACAATACAGAATGCCACAATACAAGAGGGTCTGGTTATCTTGTACACAAATCACAAAACGTTAGCATAGAGGCGCAATAAGAATTTAGAAAAGCAAATGGAATGTTGAACTTTATTACAAAGGGGATAGACTCTTGCCACAAGATATTGTGTACAGTCACAATTGCTTACTCAATGAAAGCAGTTCAGAGAAGGGTCCCTGTGATGACATGACAAGGTGGTTATGGCTGTACCGATTATGTGTTGGGAAGAACAAGAGGTGATCTCATTGAAACAAAAGATTCAGACGGGGCTTGCAACTGAGAGTGTGTTTCCCCTGACTGTGGGACCTCGAATCTAGTGGTTTTGGGGGGGTGGGGAGGGTCAGTGTGTCAGAACAGGGGATTTCCACCAGCATAAAATGAGGAGAGATTTCTTCTCTCTGAGAGAACAGTGGAGGGTAGGATACTGAATATCCTCAAGACCAAGTTGTAGAGGTTTTTGACCTACAAGGGACTCAAAGGTGATCAGGATATTTTGGGGAGGTTAAGGTTGATATCAGATTAGCTGTGACTTTAATGATGGAGGAGTCTTCCAGAACAAATGCCTACGCCTGCTCCTATTTCTTATGTTAATTCAAAGATATTTGCAGAATCAGTGTCCATTACTCAGCTAAATATATGAAGGTGGTCTTTTGGTTCAAGGGTAATGTCTCTATCTCTGAAGCAGAAGATCCAGGTACAAATCCCATCAATCCCCAAGCTGGTCATAACATGGCAAGATAGGTTGATTAAAAGTATGCAGGAGGTACATTTTTGCATATATTTCTAATCTGGAAGTATTCAAAGGATTTTATTCACTATTCATTTTAGGTATTGTTGTAAATAAATGTTAACCTATTGTGGACAAGGCATTAATGAATAAACCACACTTGTAAAATGACAAGAAATTTAATCTTTTCAGACTTCCAACAATAAATGTCACTTAGTATTGCTAATTAGTATTTAAAATCTGTTAAACTGTTGTAACATGAAAATGAATCCACTTAAAAGAATTAGACCAGAATCATTTCCACATCCAACTAACTCCTCTGATTGTCAGTGGTCGGAAAATTACAGTTCAGAAAGGTTATACCTCGTAATATTAGGTCAAAGTGATTATACATCTGCTTTACGCATCACTATTTGAAACTAAATTGCATCTCTCCTGTCGATGTAGAGTAATTACACTTCCTGCAGTAAGTTATCTTTCAGAGCCAATTCCTTATCAATTCAAGTTTCCACCCTGTTAACAGCAAAGTATTTCCCCATTTCCAGCTCAATCTGGTTCACAATTGACAAGATGAATTCCTCACATTGTTGAGAATCAATGTATGCCTCGGAAAGCCCTGGATAACTTCTTCCCTTCCCAGTCAAGGGTTTTTATAAAACTCCATTCTGTCAGACTCCAGCTGTCATGTGTGAGACTTTCTGATGCAGAGGCTAATGCTATAAAAGACATTCGCTTAGTCATTCGTGAAAATATCAATTCATGAAACTAGACCCAGAACCACTTGGTCATACAAATATGGCACAAATGGGGAGGTAGGTCCCAATGGGATCATTGCTGAACTGTTAATCCAGAGATCCTGGTAATGTCCAAATCCTGACATGGCAGATAGTGGAATTTGAATACAATAAATATCTGGAATTAGGAGGCTAATGAACTCAACCATTCGCTGATTGCTGGAAAAACTCACATGGCTCATTGATGTCCTTTAGGTAAGGAAACTGCCATCCTTACCTGGTCTAGCCTACATGTGCCTCCAGGCCCACTGCAATGTGGTTGATACTTAACTGCCCTCTGGGAAATTAGGGATGGGTAATAAATACTGGCCTAGCCAGTGATTCCCTCATCCAGTGAATGAAATCTACTTCTTCTCTTCGACATACAGCACCAAAAACCACCTAATTGCGTCAGTTGTTGATGGATTGTTTAATGAAGTGCTACGAACATACGGGAGCAGTGTTTGCAGTTGTAATGACAGTGCAAGTACAAATGTTCACCATCACCCTGACGGTGAAATTGAAACAGTGTTCCCACATGTACAGTTACACAAGATGCTATCAGAGACTCCAGACCCACACAGTGGGCACAGTTTGAATCTAGCCAAGTGGAATTTCACTGAAATCACCTGACTTGAGATAAATTTTAACGTGTGATATTAGTCTCAGTGAGGAAACCCTTGAAAAAGCATGGCAGGTCAGGCAACATCTGAGGAGCAGGAAAATCAATGTTTCGGGCAAAACCCCTTCATCAGGAATGAGGCTGGGAGCCTTGGGGGTGGAGAGATAAATGGGAGGGAGGTGGGGTTGGGGGGGGGGCGGTGGAGGTGGGAAAGGTAGCTGAGAGTGCAATAGGTGGATGGAGGTGGGGTAAAGGTGATAGGTCGGAGAGGAGGGTGGAGCGAATAGGTGGGAAGGAAGATTGACAGATGGGACAGGTCATGAGGGTAGTGCGGAGTTGGAGGGTTGGAACTGGGGTAAGGTGGGGATGGGGAAATGAGGAAACTGATGAAGTCCACTTTAATGCCATGGAGTTGAAGGGTCCCAGGCAGAAGATGAGAAGATGCCTCTCCACCCCCTCGGCTCCCAGCCTCATTCCTGATGAAGGGCTTTTGCCCGAAATGTCGATTTTCCTGCTCCTCGGATGCTGCCTGACCTGCTGTGCTTTTCCAGCACCACTTGACTCTGATCTTCAGCATCTGCAGTACTCACTTTCACCTAAACCTTTGAAAACATTGAGTAAGATTAAATTCTATTATGAATAATGTAACAGTGCATAATTATTTATGACCAACCTCTGGCAGAAAAAAACTTCATATTTTTAGAAAGGCAAATTTCTCCAGTTTGATTTTTTAAAAATACAGATTTTAAAATGATAATTTATAAAGTTCATGATATTTCCACTTTTATCTGAATCCTATGTGTATAGCCTCAGAGTCATCCAGCACAAAAACAGACCCCTCAGTCCAACTAGCCCATGCCATCCAAGTTTCTCAAACTAAATTAGACCCATGTATCAGCATTTGGCCCCGACCCTTCTAAATCTTTCCTAGTCATATTCCTGTCCAAATGCCTTGAAATGTTGTAACCATACCTGCATTTACCCATTTCCTCTGGCTGTTCATTTCATATACGAACCATCCTGTGTGTGAAAAAGTTGTCCCCCATGTCCCTTTTAAATCTCTCCCCACTCACCTTAAAAATATCCCCTTTAGTTTTGAACTTCCCTATCCTACAGAAAAGACCCTTTCTATTCACCTTATCTTTGCTCTTCATGATTTTACAAACTTCTATAAGATTACCCCTCAGCCTCTGAAGTTCCAGTGAGAAAAAAGTCCTAGCTTACTCAGTCTGTCTTTATAACTCAAATCCTCCAGTTCTGGTAACATCTTTGTAAATCTATTCTGCGCCCTCTCCAATTTAATAATAGCCTTTCAATAGCAGGACAACCAGAACTGTACACAGTACTCCAAAAGTGAGCTGAACAACATCCTGTATATGATGTCCCAACTCTCAACGCAATGGTCTGAGCAATGAAGGTAAACGTGCTAAACATTTTCTTAACATGCTGTATGCCCATGATGCAACTTTCAAAGAACCTGAACCCCTAGGTCTCTTCAACAAGGACACTACTATTAACTGTGTAAATCCTGCCCTGGTTCATCTTACCAAAATGCAACACCTCACGTTTATTTAAATTAAACCCCATCTGCCACTCCTTGACCTATTGGCCCAATTGATCAAGATCCTTTTGTAACCTTAGACAACTTTCCTTCTTTGTCTACCACCAATTCTAGTGTCATTTGCAAACTTATTAACCATACTTCCTATATTCTCATCCAAATCATTTTAATAAATGACAAATAATCGCTGACCCAGGACCAATCTCTGCCGAACACCACAAGTCACAAGCCTCCAGTCTGAAAAACAACTCTCCACCACCATCTGCTGTCTCCTACTGTCAAGCCAATTTTGTATCCAATTGACCAGCTCTCCCTGAATCCCATGTGATTTACCTTTTCTAAGCAGTCTACCTTGCATAAGGTCAAGGTCTTACTAAAGTCCATATATGTCTCCATCATCTATTTCACTCTATCTATAAAATGATTACGAAGTGAAAGGTGGTGCAGTTTATTTCCTGGTTTGCTGCCTGTGGGAATACCTCACCAGGATTGGCTGCTTCTGCCTGATTGAGATTATCATTGGACACCAGAGATCTTCTTGAGCTTCACTGGACTCTAATATTGGGAAAGGGGAAATCCTCACTCGATCAATCAATAGATTTTTGTAACCAACTACCTTGGACCTCAGGGCAAATGCTATCTTCTTTCCTCTGACTGTGAAGCCACTGTGTGCTGAGAACTCTTTAGAAAGAAAGACTCATCCTCAAATCTAAGTTCAAAAACAATATTTGTCTCACCGTTTTTTAAAGGCGTCAACCAAACAATAACATTATTTTACTAGCTACTGAAAATACACAAAATCATCGGTACTACTTTGATAGTTTTAGCTGTTCAGTTTTGACTCCCCATTCCCAACAGCTACTGAAAACATACTGCAGTAAGAGTTTATTTTTTTCTCAGACTGTATAATAACTTGCACAAAGATCCACAGATAATTCACACTGAGATCTAAACTGAGTGATTAATGATAATCACAAAAAACAAACTTACAGGTCAGCACTGCACATGCATAGGAAATGTGACCACCCCATTTGTCAAACTCTTTTGGTCAGACAGTACAACACTGCTTTGTTTCCACTGCAACGTTGGTGAATAATATTTAAAAAGAAACAAATTTCAAGAATAAGATGACTTCTCAGCTTGCAGCATCAATCCAGTCTTTTCCTATCACTAAAAATAACATTAGTTAGAAGGCAAGATGCTGACTGTAACAGATAAATTTTAATTCATTAAATATAGACAGATGGCAATTTAGGTAGTCAAGTGGTCTGAGATCATCAGGATTATGATGTTCTGTGGCATGTTGAGTTCTGAGCTACTTGACAGAGGAACAATGAAGAAGGAACTGTCACTCATTAGATAAGTCTTTATCATTGGGATAAACTCATTTAAGAGGTTGTTTAAGTTGGTTTCTCACGTGCTGAGAGCACAGTCAGGGTGGCCTGGATACAAAACCTCACACTGAAAGACTCCAACGTAAGTACGCACTGATTGCAAAGGAAGTTGGTATTGCTTCACAAAGACTGCTCGTTTGGTTATAAAATAAATGCATCGAAGTGACAACCACTTTAACGGTCTTGTGCCTCACATCTGTTTGGAATTCAACTATTTCAATTTGATTAACTTGGTTCAGCACAAGGCCATTTTTCTTCCCCACTTTTGCAAGAGTTCAAGACTTCCAGAGACAAATGGCAAAAGAAATTATTAGGGCAAACAAAATCTCACGTCAGTTCCATTCTGGACACTGGCCAGGATCACAGAGCATTAGCAATGTAATGCATCCAAAGGAAACCGATAACTGTCGGACGTAATGCGCCTTTCTCTGCTATCCTCAGGTTAGGAGAATCAGGGAATGCATATGTCAATCCACAACAGTATTAGTGTAGCTTGGGTCTCAATTCAATCACAGAGCGACTATCAGATACAAGGTGATTATGATCAACCCTACGGGGAGTGACAGTTGAAAGTACAGAAGAGATTGTTATCCTGAGTATGAGGGAACTTGGAGTAAATTGTAAAAATGTAAGAGAGTTACAATCCACTTTGATAAGGACAGGAATAAATTGCTAAAATAAGATCCAACCGCTAATTTGATCTATAAGCCCCACTGCAACTAGAATTCCTGATGAAGGGCTTTTGCCCGAAACGTCGATTTTGCTGCTCGTTGGATGCTGCCTGAACTGCTGTGCTCTTCCAGCACCACTAATCTAGAATTATCTTTTCCCCTACCGATTTAATAATCGCTTCTATTGCAGAATGAGTGAAAATTGATTCTACAATTTGATGGGAACGTTGATATTCTGAATTCAATCCATTCACTAAAGCTGGTTACGAGCCAACAGCATCAACACCAGAAGGCTCTTCCATAAGCAATTGCTTAAAATTTCTATTCATGGCTGTGCCTTACTGGCTGTAAACTGCACTGATATTAGAGGGAGGTCAGTCAAGGAGAACCGTGCGGTGGTATAACTGGGTTAAGAAGGAATCTACACAGCACAGCTGAGCTATTTCAAACAAACCCTCACTAACCCAGTCAGTATCGAGATTCTTGGCCAGATACAGGGTGCATGGTGATTCAGGGACATGTCCAACAATGAGAAAAAAGGGGAAAACAACACAACTTTTGAAAAGAAGGAGACAAAAACATGTTGAAAATCCAGTGAGATCACAGCTGCTCAGAATTTATATTTAACAATTCAGGCTTTGAAATCAAAAGCATAACACTTCAAATTTGTGGATGACACCAAGTATAAAATGGAGGATGGGAGGGGGGTGGGGTGGGGTGGAATCTGTATTCAATATGGAGGAAAACAACAAGAATAGATAGACATGAATAAAGTTGCAGAATGGGCAAATCATTGGGAAAACCAATAAATGTGAGATGGCACTTATGACCTGGAAGGCATGTGTCTGTGTAGGTTTGAGGAATGCAGTACTGTATATACTCGAGAAATTGTCGATTTCCTGTACAAGTCGACCCCTATATTTGGCCACAAAAATCTGGAACTTTCCATATATCTTGTGTGAAAGTTGACCCTAGTTCTTCACAGATAACAGACCAGCATTTATGAGTCAGTGTACTGGTTGTCCTAATCTATTCCGGGTCTTCAGAATTACCATAATTCATTGTGTTTTTTTCTTTACTTGTTTAGAGATCAGTTGGGCTTCTGCTAATGATATGGTATGAATTTTGATGGGCATGAGTTTCAGCTCCTCAAAAGTGGTATCCATGTAATAGTCGATCCCATAAATCTAACCTTAAAAAGCAGACAAAAAAATTTGACTATTCCTCAAGTATATATGGTAATCTCAGAATGCAAACAGAATAATTATTAAATTGTGCCATAGATTAACAAGGTCAACCAAAAGCAAACCAATCAGCAGGTACCATTTCTGGAGGGTCAGAACTGAAAAGTAAGGTCATTATGCCAAACCAGCACTGACTGACCTTCGTTAGGCCATGAGTGTACACAACACAAAAATTACGAGAATGATTCCTGGAAATAAAGGGACATACATGTTAGTGATGAAAGCCTTTTCTATTGGATATTGCTGGTAGGACTTAGGTTTGGAAGGATTGTGGAATCTATTTTACTCTAGCATGGCCAATTCACCTAACTTGCACATCTTTGGACTGTGGGGGAAAACCAGCCAGACATGGGGAGAATGTGCAAACTCCACACAATTCGTCCGAGGCTGGAATCGAACCCGGGTCCCTGCCACTGTGAGGCAGCAGTGCTAACAGCTGAGGCACTGTGCCGCCCATTCTTATGAAGAAAGATTGAACAGGTGAGGGCTATACTCACGGAAGGTGAATAGAATGAACACTGATATTGAGGAGTGGATAGGAGGGATACCAGGAAGAGTTTTTCTCTTGTGGTGAAGAGTAAACCTAGGGAACATAGTTTAAGAATAAGGGCCTCTCCAATAAGATGGATTCTTTTTTTGCTCTGTTGGGCTCATTAGAATCTGGAATTTTCTTCCTATAAGGTAGTGCAGGCTGGGTGCTTGAATTCATGCAAGGCTGAATTACGTAGATTGGGATAGATAAGTAAATCAAAGGTTTTGGGGTGCAGATGGGAAAGCGGATTTGAGACCACAATCAGATCAGCCATTAAAAAAAAAATGGTGGAGCAGGCTGATATGGTTTATTCCTGATTCTACATCCCAGATTGCTGTACCCTTGTGGCTCAATATCATACTTTATGTTATCACACTCATGTGAAGCATTTTGGAATGCTCTTCATTAAAGGTGAAGTATAAATATAAGTTATTGTTATAAGGATATTACTACATAGATATTTAATTTAAATATAAGTTGTTATATAGTTGGTTCTGTTATATAGATAGACATAGATGTAGATCTATGCCTCCAATATGTTCCATTAGAAGATATAGTTTCAGCTCAAATTAACAGCTGTTAGTCAGCTGCAGAAAAACTTCGCATTTGAGCAGTTAATGTCACTGTCCAAGTAACAATCAAAACAGCACCCAGCTGTTCCTCCTGCAGCATGTCACTCAGGACTGTTGAGATCCTTCTTCAATCACAAAAATACATCATTACAATCTACCATCCATCAGCTCACAGTGATCCTAATGGATAATGAACAACTTGGGAAAACTCACACCACTGCAATCCTGTAGTTTGGAAGCGGAAACCCACAGAGGTGATGACAGAGGAGCAGAGTAATGCAGCTGTGACTGACCACTTACTAAAGCTCAGATGGAAGGAAACCCAGCCTCCGAAAGAGCACATTATGTCAGTTTTTTTAAGCTAGGTCGAAGTGAACAAGGAACTTTTGTTCAATTTTCACGTTAAAACAGTTTGCCTGCTGTTTAATACTCTGTGCTATGCCTCATAGTTGGGATACAGTATACCGATAACAATGTTGGTGACATCACCACCCTTTCATAGCATAGTGGCCCTGGGGGTAGAAACATTTCAGACTCCATCTCAACTGGGGCAATTTGAAGCATGACATGCTGATGGAGGCCTTGCCATACCCCACTGGGGTAGCACACTGGAAACCAAACTCTGCTATTCCCAGAGTCATGACAAAGGTTAAAGTTTTTAAAAGGTTACACCCGCTTCCCCCCCCCCCCCACCAAACTACCTGATTTCTAGATCTAGGTTGATGGGAAACACAGATTAAGTTTCTGTACTTATCCAATTCAAAGCTTCAACCCTTATTTTTAAAATTTTACTCCTTCGCTGGATTGCCCGATGAAAGGAAACATTCCCAGAGTGTCCATGCTTTAAACTCCCCTCAATCGTACGGTGTCTTCATTCTGTCAGGCAGGTGGACATCACTGGTAGGACCAACGTATGTTACCCATCTGTAACTGCCCTGTCTTGCTAGGTCATTTCAGAAGGGAGTTAAGAATCATAGAATCCCTACAGTGTGGAAGCAGACCATTCGGCCCATTGAGCCCACACCAACTCTCTGAAGAGCATTCCACCCAGATCCACCTCCCTGTCCTATCCCTGTAACCCTGCATTTACCACGGTTAACTCAGCTAGCCTACATATCTCTGAACACTATGAGAAATTTAGCATCGCCAATCCACCCAACCTGCACATCTTTGAACTGTGGGAGGACACTGGAGCGCCCAGAGGAAACGCACACAGACACAGGGAGAGCTTGCAAACTCCAGTCTACCTCAGGTTGGAGTTGAACCCGACTCCCTGGTGCTGTGAGGCAGCAGTGCTAGCCACTGAGTCACCGTGCCGCCCTAAGGTGAAGTTCGTGAACTCGATGGGTTTTTACAGCAGTTGGTAGTAGTTCTCATGGTCACTACTACAGAGACTACTTTTACATTCTGTTGATTTATTACTTGAATTTAAATTCCACCAGTTGCTATGGTGGGATTTGAACCAGTGTCCTCAGCATATTATTAGAGTAATAGTGTCATAGAGATGCTCAGCACAGAAACAAACCCTTCGGTCTAACTTGTCCATGCCAACCAGATTTCCTAAATTAATCCAGTTCCATTAACCAGCACCTTGGCCCATATCCCTGTAAACCCTTTCTATTCATATACCCATCCAGATGCCTTTTAAATGCTGCAATTGTACCAGCCTCCACCAGCTCATTCCATCCATCTGAGTCTTTGCATCAGTAATTCAGTGACATTACCACAAGGGCGCTGCCTGGCCCCAATAAGATCAGCCTTCCTTCCTGTAAACTCCAACAAGCATTAATGCAATCTGTTCAACCTTTCCTCATTGGAAAACTATTCTCATCCCAGGGAGCAACTGAGTGAAATGTATCTGAACTGCTTCTGATTCAGGTGTGATATATATCCTTAAGTAAACTAAACTGCATAGTTGATGCAATCTCACCAATAACCTGCACAGTCTCACGTCCTTCTGTCGTGATTGTAACAAGGTCAGCCAGATGGATTTCATACAACAGGAGGTGCCTGATTGGACCATATTAACAGTCCCAGCCCTGGCTGACAGCAAAAAATAGGAGTGTCAGGGGTTCTGTTCACTCCAGGAGCTGGCTTTGAGGAAACCAGACTAGTGTCAAGTGTAATACACATGTAAATAAAGGATGACTTGCTGATTAGGATACCAGCCTCTGGGGAGTTATTTCACCTTCATCAACCATTTTGTTCCCAAATGTTAGCAACATTCCGTTTGAACAATGAGGACTGACATCACAGCACAACTTTAAAGAAGAAAAATGCAGTTGGACATTTGTATCTGTAGGGCCCAGACTGTTGCTGTGCAAAGCTTTCAGCAGCTTGTGTCAGGTTTATGTTAAAAGTGAACTCTGAATTCCTACTCATGACCCAGTTTGGAATTTGGTTTCTGGTTTTTTCTCAATTGCCGATTGGAGTTGAGCCGATGCATCTGGCAGCCACACTAATGAAGAGGCCAGAGGGTGCTGCCCAACCTTGTGTCGAGTTTGCTGGCCTCAGCTGAGGATAACAAGGAAAGGCCTTAATATTCCCACTGAGAGAGAAATCATGACTTGAGAAGCTTGGCTGATTCACTTGGAAAGCTTGCACTACGGTTGCAGGATGAGAATTGGAAGAGGCTTCCAAGGACTTGAGTGGCTGGTCAGAGGAATTGATCACCTCAGTTAGGAGAACTGCTGTGTCTGTGAGGTGGGATTGTCATGTGACTCAGTACCCTTGTGGGACAACGCTGTTATGATGCAATGCAAAACTTGTTATATGAGAAAGTAAGAAGAGAAATTCCTGCCATATACTGATCATGAAAGTAAAGAATTGGCTGTAAAAATGGATGTTTATAGCAGCTCCATGCATATTTTGTTTTTAAGATGATTTGAAGGAAACCAAGTTGAAATATTATGCTTTAAAAGCACACTAATGTGAATTTTGCAGTTCTTGTATTTGGTATTTTGTTGGGATCAGTGCCAGTGGTCACTCTAAATGGTCTTGTTACAACCGTTTTGCACTGAATAGTGAGTCCAATAATAGTGAACCCTGCAAGTACATTATTACACCCTTGTTACTTGTACTGGCTACTCTAAGTATTCTGTCAAGAGCTCTCTTATCTTTCGGAAAGATGGACCAACAGGAACTCAAGTGAAACATGACATCATCAGAACAGCAATATGATTTATTTTATCTGCAACCTATAGTTAGTTTCCCTACACTATGGAAACAGGCCCTTCAGCCTAGCATGTCCACACTGCCCCTCCGAAGAGGAGTAACCCACCCAGACCCATTCCCCTACCCTGTATTTACCCCTGACTAATGCACCTAACACTACGGGCAATTTAGCATGGCCAACTCACCTGACCTGCACGTCTTTGGACTGTGGGAGGAAACCGGAGCACCCGGAGGAAACCCACGCAGACACGGGGAGAATGTGCAAACTCCACACAGACAGTTGACCGAGGCAGGGATCGAACCCGGGTTCCTGGTGCTGTGAGGCCCAGAGTTCAGACTTCAGAGTTCAGAAGGTGCACCAGTCTGTTGCAAGGTCACTGACCCAAGATGTTAACCTGCTTCACTCTTCACAGATGTTGAGTAATCTAAGCATTTTGCCAGCTTTGAAAAACTGCCATTGCCTTGAACTTGCCTTTCTTGAGTTCGACCTTGTGTCCTGGTTCTGCTCCTACAGTTTAATTTAAATCATTTGCAGATTTACCTTTTACTAACTTGCATCGTTTTACAGCTATCTCCTTCCCAGAAACAAAACCCCAACTTTGACCATTCCTCGCTTTCAGCCTTGCTCTGGGGCTAGTAACCCATTGATTTTTGTGGCCCCTTTTGTCTGGCTGGCTTCTATGTCTCTTGAGTAGGATTTGAAACAGCATACCCCAAGAAAACAGCCCAGTGTTAACATTGAATTCTTCAGACTGGTACTGTTTAGTTCAGTGCTGACTAGAATAAAGTCCTCAATGAGTCAATTCAATTTACTACCTCTTTATACATGCAAACAGCAAAATACACTACTGTTACTGTTATAAGCAAAAACTCACTTGGCTGTCCATAAGTTTGGAAGAAATGTTTCAGATCAATGCCTTTTTATCAGAACTGGAAGGATTTAGAGGTATAAGAGGTTTTAATTAAGTGCAGAATAGGAAAAGGGAGTTGACATAGAGGTTCAGCAGGTTTGAGGAGTCACATGACCTAATCTTGCACCAATTTCTTATGTTCTTATCATTCACATGGCCTTGACGTACTTTACAGCATGTCAGACCCAATGCGGAATTTCAGATCAGAATCACAGCTCCCATTTTTTGGGACAGTAGATTCTGGTACAGGTATCCCCTGCTTTTTGAACGTTCGCTTTCCGCCAATTCGCTTTGATGGAAGACTTACTTTCGTATCTGTTTTCACCAACCAAAAGAGGATTTTCACTTTTAAAAAAAGCGCATGGAGTAGGAGTGGCGCCACCAAGCGCCTTCCCCGGGAACTACACTCAGCACCTCAACATCAGGCCGCCATGACTTTGAACTGTGTCTGTGAGCATCTGTGCTTTATCTCAATTTTGTGCATCAGTTAACAAGATGTGTCCTAAGGTATCAGAAAAGCCTATGTGGTCTCATAAGGCTGTGATGCTTAGCGTAAAGACACCTTTCTAAGTCTGCCTGGTTACTGATATGACAGTTTTGAAAGCAGTCGGGCACTTATCCTAAACTTTGGTGGTTACTCACTTCACCCCATAAGGCTATTGCTCCCTTGAACATGTAATAAGGAAGTAATAATCTACTCACAGGGTTCACTATTGTTGGACTCAATATTCAGTGTAAAATGGCTGTAACATGACCACTTAGAGTGACCTCTGGAAAATGGAGCACGTCCCACTGTGGGAATTCAGTGAAACTCGGTCAGAACACAGCCCCCGCACCCCGGCCTAGCCGAGGACAACATTTGTACACTAACCAGACCAAATCCAGCTTGAAAGTCAACCAGGCGATGAGAGGTCCCGGAATCAGTCCCTTGAGAAAATGGAGCACTTCCCACATTGGGAAATCACTGAAACCATGTCGGGACACAGCCCGCAGCCTGCCCCAGGAGGCGAACACCATTTTCACATCAACTGGTCACTAGCTGGCCTGGAATTTACTCAGGCAGCGTTAGGTCCCGAATTCGTGCTCTTGAGAAAATGAAGCACTTCCCATGTTGGGAAATCAGTGAACCCCAGTCAGAACATGTCCTCCATGTGGTCAAGCCGGGGACACCATTTACACTACCTTCTTCCTCACTCTCCTACACCCCAGTCTCCTGTAATTCCCACCATCCCAACCTCCATTACTACATGTTGGTGTTAGTTCAGGTTTTAGGTCTTATTTGGTAGGGTTTTTTTGGGTCTGGGCATGCTCAAATTTTTTTCATATATAATTTAATGGTAATTGCTTCATCACTTTATGCCATTTCAGCTTATGAATGGTTTCAAAGGAACGTTTTCCTTTCACGTAGCGGGGGAAAACCTGTAATGCAGCTGCTGTTGCCATTTACACCTCCTCTAGACCTTTTGGTAATAACACAAATTCCTCTAAACTTATCCTTCCCCCCCCACTGTTGATCTTAATGTCACCCCCTTTGTCTTTATTTACTTTTTGTCACTTTATCTCTCCTGTTTTGTGACCACTTGTTCTTACCCTGCATTCCCCAACCCTTCAAATTAATCTCTGTTCTTAGCAATCTAACTTTTTCCAGTTCACTTACACAGTTAATGACCTGATAATAACAACTCTGTTTCTCTCTCCATAGATGCTGCTTGACCAAGTGGGGTTTTCCAGCATTTTCTGTCCGTTTGTGAGACTTCTACCAACTGTAGTATTTTGCTTTCATGTCCGCAAATTATCAAGTGCTGTGCTCCATTGAAAAGTCAACTCTATTGCATTAAGACAGGAGATTACTACTGTGGAAAGAAAATTCTGAATTAATTATTAACACACAACATACATCCAGAGAGAAAATGAGTAAATATGCAGTTGAAAAATTAAATACTGATGTACAATTGGGTAATAAATTGAACAAATGTCCTATGTTGCCAAATGAAGAGCTTCAATTAACAGAGTAAACAATGCCAGCATTTTAAACCTTTTAAAGCACAGTGTATATAATCTCATTTTCTCTCAGGATTCAGTTTCATTTAATCAAAAACAAACTGAAAATTGAATACAGACCACAATTGAAAGAAACTTGTAAATCTGAAATGATCCTCAAAATGTTGTTCATCTGATTTGACCTCTGTTCATTTTCAATGATACTGTCAGATGCTGGATAGGCTGAGTCAATGTAGATCAAGTCCAACAAGTAAATTCCTAAAATTGAAAGACAATTTTCTATGTTAGATTATGAATGCATAACAGGAGATTTTTTTAAAAAAATTCTTTGGTTAGAAAATAACTTGCTGAATCTCAGAATATCTTTCTGATGACATCTATACAGAACGATTTTCTCCAAATTGCACATTATTATGATAAAACTGGAAAACCATTCTGAAAATTTTGACTGAACATGTTAAATCAATCTGCAATCTTTTTTTTTCTCTACCAGACAGTTAATTGATTTTACCAACATTTTGTCAACTCCTTGAAGGTCACTGTAAATGGACAGAAGACACCAAAGGCAACATTTCTGAACTGAGCCACTAATGCTCTGACACTATTCCAGACAACTAGATTGACTCCTCCTTGTTTGCCCCCTACCTCCCCATGCCCTCCATCTCCCCAGTTGCTCTTGTACAGGAGCACACCGGTGTCTATCCCAGCTCACGTAAAATGGAATGGGAGGAAGATTTCATCCAGCTGTAGTCTTTGAAGGTCTGTTGCACTTCAAAATCCACAAGTGTTCACTCTACAGCTCTTCTCCTAGTTATTATTGCTGGCAATTACAGACGGTTATGAACATAGCCCAGTCCATTACAAAAACCAGCCTTGCTTCCATTGATTCCGTCTACACTTCCTGCTGTCTCCGGAAAACAGCCAACGTCAAAGACCCCTCCCCAGCCCAGTTGTACTCTCTGCTATTGGGCAGAAGATGTAAAAGTTGAAAACATGTACCAATAGATTTCAGAACAGTTTCTTCCCTGCTCTTATCAGACCTATGGATGGATCTCTCATCTATTAGAGTTGATCTCTCTCTGCACCTTCCCTGTACCTGGAACACCATTCGGCATTCTGTTCTATTATCCTGATGTATTTATGTAAGGTATGATATGTCTGGTTAGCATGCAAAACAATACTTATCACTGTATCTCGGTACATGTGACAATAATAAATCGAATCAGCAGGCCTAGAAGCTCTCATCTTGGGCAGATTCCTAATGCAAATCCAATGCCATAATTTTAAGCACTCCCAGGTACATGGGTGTATTTCACCTTCCTATTATTGTTGTTTCTGTGTCTAATTCAGGCACAGGTACAGATCCACTGCCTCAGAAGCCCAGAGACAATCTTCCAAAGGGCATGAAATCAGCATAATGAATTTTTTTTCCCCTTTTTCCAGGTGATTTGATATGGGTATTCCCTGTGGGGAGAGATCAAATGTTTGACCTATATTTTTCCAACGGCATGTAATTAAATGGTTCCGGTGTTACTCAAACATTGCTCAAAAAGTTGAATGTGAGTCGCAAGATGATCCAAACCACGAAGATACCATTCTTTCACCTCTTGGACATTGTTGTAAATTCTGGGTAGAAAGATTGGAAGTCTTCTGTGTCTGCTATTGCAGAGGATTTTACACAAATCGCACTTACTCAGTCTTATTGAATTCGCAGACTACATTTAATTTCCAATCAACTGGCAATATCTTTCAGCTATGCATCAGTGGTAATTGAGGTCAAAAAGTTGCACCGAAAGACAGCAGAGGTACAAGAAGGGGTGGTTTTCTGAAGCTGGAACAGGGGCTTACCATTAATGCAATATATAGGCAGCCTAAGTCTTTGTCTGACTGTGTCATAAACTGACATATGACTTCCTGATGTTGAGTGGAGGAAAGCATTCGATTCCCCAATACACAAATATTGTAGCATTGAGTATTTTGTGGAAAGGTTGGGGGGAGAAAAGCACACAGACTGTAGAAAATGAAGAGTTTTGTTCTAGAACTGACAATGATCTGAGAACATTGGAGTGAAAAAGTCATGAATGAGGCAGAAAGATTTTCTTCAGATACAGAATACAAAGTTGGTGATAACGAAGAATAATATTTAATTATATTTATTCATGTCAGAACACAAAAACTTCAATATTCTAAATTTGCACTTTCGGAGCACAAATTAAAATAATTTGTTTAGCTTCATGAAAACAATTTTTTTGGAATTACAGTCACCCAGTTCCAAGCACCACCTTTTTGTAATTATACAGGGGTCAATTAAAATACATATCTATGTCTGTAAGTATATTAAAGTGCATATAGCTGCTTTCATATCTCAGTTCTGTTGTTAGTTACTGGATCAATTAACTGTCACAAAACTTATGATACTGCAATTTTCACCAAATAGATATAACACTTTAATGCCTCTCTTGCAAAATACTGAGCAGAAACAGCACAGACACTTTCTTGTGCTTGGTATTTGCGTAATCAAAGGTTTTCCACAAAATTGCAAGGCACAGTAAAATCAAATTGTTGTTGTTCTATCAACTGGGTAGATTCCTCCATGTTGGTCAGGCAGCATCCATGGAAAGAGAGAAAGCTAACGTGTCAAGTCTAGATGAAGCAT
The DNA here is from genome assembly GCF_047496795.1 of Chiloscyllium punctatum. Lineage (NCBI taxonomy): Eukaryota > Metazoa > Chordata > Chondrichthyes > Orectolobiformes > Hemiscylliidae > Chiloscyllium > Chiloscyllium punctatum. The sequence continues at coordinate 12,856,386 of NC_092787.1, read as the reverse complement.
TAGCTGGCTCTCTCTCTCTCTCTCCATGGAGGCTGCCTGACCTGCTGTGATATCCAGCAGCTTTTGTTTTCAGTGCAGGTTCCAGCATCTGCTGTGCTCCTGGAACCTTTCCTGGCTCATTTGCAGAGAATATGAAAGCTACAGTGAAGCCATTTCACTCAGAAATGCAAGAAGAATAAGTGCATCCTCTGTCCCAATAACAAATGTAAATAAACGCAATTGAGGAATTACAGGATAATTCAGAATTTAATAGAAGAGATCCATGTCATTCTGTTACAATGCACAGTTTTGTTAGTGCAAATTCACTGTCACATGATTGACGAGTTGGGGACACTGTCTCTAAAGTCTGAACTTTTAAAACGTGTATTGGCTGTAACACGATTACATTGCCAACACTAAGTGCTGTTTCTAAAGCGTGATTTTCCTACAACACGGGGTTGCACAAGAACGCAACCACTGTGTTATAGAAGAACTACCTGTAGTTTATTTTCTGATGGGAGACCTCATCAAAGTCTTGATAAAGGTTTCCCTCTTCCCCTGCCTTTGTCAGACATGAACAAGCCTGTTGTGCATTTGCAGCCCTGCCTGCTTTATTTTCATTCCATCAAACTGAAATCAGGGCTTCCAGTAACATAGTGCGATATCATTCAGAACACCTCACAGAATGTTTACACAGCCATTTAAAAATGGGAGTGAACTCCCTTTGATCTGACAGGTAAGATGTACCAAATTTCCTTACATATGTAGGATTGTGCAAATGGACTTTTCAGCTGGCATTCTTGCTAACTTTTCTTTCCTTCCGTGGGAGATGGGCATCTTCAGCTAATGCCCATCCCAAATTACTCTCCAGAAGGTGATGCCTGAGTTGTCTTCTTGTACTGTTGCCACCCTTGAGGTGATGGTACACCCATAGGGCTGTTGTAGAAACAGCTCCAAGCCTTTGGCCCAGTCACAGTGAAGGAATGGTGATTCTGAGTCGGGATGGTTTGTGGCTTCGATGGGAGCTTGCAGTAGGTGCTGTGTTGCACTTGTCCATCTCGGTGGTCCAGGGCTTGGATGGGGCTGTTGAAGGAGCCTTGGTGAGTTGTTGCAGTGGATCTTCTAGAAGGTACACACTGCTGTCACTGTGTGTCTGTGATGGAGGGAATGAACATTGGTGCCAATCAACTGAATGGCTTTGTCTGGATGGTGTCAAGCTTCTTGGGGCTGAACTTATTCAGGCAACTGGTGCATATTCCATCACTCTCCTGACTTGTACCTTGTCAGTGCTAGACAGGCATTGGAGAGTCAGGAGGTGAGTTACTTACCTTACAATTCAGAGTTTCAAAACAGCTCTTGTATCCACAGTATCTATATTGCTTCTGTAGTTCAGGTTCTGGTCAATGGTAACCCCCAGGGGTGTTTATTCTAAACTAAGAGGAATGGCAGTGTGGGCAAGTTTACACTCGCTAGTACTGAAGTAGAACATACTGTCAGGACGAGCATTTCCCAAACATTTCTTGAATAGATCATCAACTGATGAGACCTCAGTCCTGAATTACTTCACATGATTAATCATGCTGTAGCTGATCTTTGAAAACAGCTGCATCCATGCTACGCTGTGACTAATCTTCTAAAATCTGCTTTCTATAAAGGGACTCTAGCTCAAAATTCTCCATTTGTCATCACACCATCACACATAGCCACCACATCTCAGACCATCATCTCCTGCTGTCTGGTCGCATTTGATTTTGCTCCTTTGAGTGCCACAAACTAAAACTTTACTGAACGTTTTTTTGAGTCACCTAAACTGTCTTCTACTCATTCCTTGTGGTATAAATCACTGACAGCTCTGACCAGATGAAGGATTACACTAAATGCCTGAAGCATACACACCTCACAGGTGAGATGGAGCATTAGGCCTTTCATTGTTTGAACACGTTTGGAGCTACTGGGAGCCAGCACATTGATAAATGAGAGAAATTCTCATTGCCACAAGAGTAACTACCCTGAAAGCAGCTGAAGAATCCAACATATACCCAAGAAAATCATATGGATATGTTGACCCTTGCCTTTTAGTCCAAACATTCATGCCCATAGCATCGGCTTGCCATTAAACTCAAACTCACAGGATTGCACATTTACTCGAATCATACCTCACTGTCCAGCCCCTTGTATCAGTGCATGTTAAAGCTCCTTGTGCATTATATTTGGAGGGTCAGTTAGTGGGATAGTTCCAAACCTGGCAACTCTGTGGCAGTGAGGCGATAGGAGAAGATGAATTTCAACTCTCAAGAATATTACCAGTGAAAAAGACAATGCCTCCACTTTTAATTAAAACTGAGTCTTAGAAGTTGGACGTGTACATGAGTAAAGCTAAACAATTGGTTAGGTCCCATCACCCTTTATTACACAGGCTCTATTGATTTTATTATTGTTACACTGATTGTCTGAGCAATAAAACTGCTTATCTTTTTCCTCAGACTTCTGAATTTCGCTTGCCAGCTTTTGCATTTCCAATGAGATTGACAGCGTGTAGATCGCAATTGACTGGTTGATCATGGAATCTCAGAGTACTGATCTCACAGCCTGTCCACATTCCCCTTGCCCTGCGGGTTTCCTCATTGTGCACATCTCTGACAGTTAATCATATAGTTCACCAGTGTTTCCCTCAGTGTCTGCACATCCATCATTGTGCCCTGGCATGACTTTCACTTCCAGAAGCTACGCAGCTAGAGGGAAATGCACGCCCTGAGCAGGCTTTGCCAGCTTGTCGTATGGTGATTCAGTTTAGTCCAGATGGACGAGCACTGCATTGATATGACAGCCAGAACCCAGCTGGTGGTTTCGCGAGTGCATGGTTTCCAAGGTAACGACAACCAAAGGAGAATCTTCTCATCCCTTTGCCATATAAAAGGGTGAGGATGTCTACAACCAATTCAAAAAGGTACATGCTTGAGAAAAACACTTCAAGGAACTGGTTTCCATGACAACTGAGGATGCTTGGTGCAAACGTAGACCTTGTTGCATTTTGCAGAAATGACCCAGATTTTCTCTCTTTTGTCAATTACGATAACATACTGCACCAGCAAACAGCAGCAAGTAACATTATAGGCTTTTCCCATGAAATGGAAGATTTAGAGCCCATGTGAGCAAGAGACCTTCAGCACTGCTTATTTAAATGCTTACTCAACGAGCTCGATGCTGCCGATGGTGAACTACATTCTTCACAACCACCTGATGAAGGAGCAGCGCTCCGAAAGCTAGTGCTTCCAAATAAATCTGTTGGACTACAACCTGGTGTTGTGCGATTGTTAACTTTGTTCACCCCAGTCCAAAAATGGCACCTCCAAATTATGGTGAACCAATCCTCCTTGTTGATGCTGTGAGGTTAAGTCAAGATAAGACCAGAGAAAGATTTTTAGTCTGATGCCTGAAATCATCACTCTTCTTAAATCAAGAAAGGAGGTATGCATTGAGCTGTCAGACATTGCTTGACTTCAGATTGCTGACAGACATGATGTCAAAATTAAATGAACAGAACTGTGAACTGTAGGGAAAAGACAGAGATTTAGCATTTATGATCAGTGCTGTGAATGCATCCAAATTGAAACTGGGTCTATGATCCTTCCAATTAAACAATAAAAATGTGACATTTCCTGAGTTTGGAAAGAATACCAGAAAAAAAATCAAAGGCAAAGAAAAATAATTCCACTCCGAAATCTCACAAAAATCTGGTCTTGATATGTGGCTTGAATTCCTTTCACAATGCCTTACTTGCAGCATGTGTCCACTCGGCACTTTGACAGATGGCTAATGAGCGGTTAATAAAGTAGCTGCAGTCGGCTACACTGGATGCTGCCAGAATATCTTTCTTTCCTCGGAAGATGGAATGTCTCACTAGTACATCCAGTAACAGAAGATTCAATAAATTAGTGGTGAATTGGCTAGCCATTCGAGCCAACAACACAATAATGTCACCGTTAAAAGCTGTAGCTGCCATGCTGACAATTCTCAAAATTCCTTTGCAATTATTAATAGTGGGGATGTTAAGCCAGCCTGATGTTTTAACCAATGACATTACACTGAAGCTACATGCATGTGTTGATGTCATACCATTAACTATTCTCCCTTCAGAGTTTGACCACTGTGGTATTTTCACTTCCTCTTCCCTCACCAATGTTCCTCATTCCCTAAAGCCATTTATTTACTCTTGAGCTCCTTGGACACCAGTTTCCCTTTGGTATATCCATTAGCCATTATTGCTTGCAAAGCTGTTCTTCATGAGGTCTTTCGAGGGGAGACTGAGCTGAATTTTCTGCTCTACCACCCATGATGGCTGAATAATTACCAAAGCAGCAAAGCCCTGGAAACTGTCCTCTCTTTATCACAGCCACTGCGCTGTAATTCAAGAGATGTGGAACAATGCTGTACGTGTCCAAGTCTTGTGTTACTGCTAAAAAGAGATTCATGCTGCCAAAGCTTTTTATCTTGCGCTCATCTGTACAAAACACAAGATTTTCAAATGTCAAGTAAGCACAACAATTTTTAATTTCAGAGAGAGTGGCCTAGGAGTATTATTACGAGATTATTAATCTAGAAACACGGCTAAAGTTCTGGGGACCTGGCTTGGAATCCCACCACTATGGACAGTGGAATTTGAAATCAAAGAACGCCTGGAATTAGGAATCTAACGATGACCATGAAACAAATGCAGACAGTTGGGAGTGAACCCGGAACATTCCTGATCAGAACTTGCTGCACAGTTGAGCTTTCAGGTCTTTGACTACCATAGTTCTCATTAAGATTTCTGACCAAGCATTCTATTCACTTTTCTGTGGTGTTCAAATAGCAGAGGATATCTGTCATGGTCCTTCACTGCTGATATCCAAGTTGAGCACAAAACCATTGAAAACTTGGCAACCACTAAGACTCTGCTGGTTATGTCTCTCTGGGTTTGAATAGAAGTGTGCTGTGTGAGTGCAGCATTTACAGAGTACAGTATTGGCCATATTCTGTAACAGGGTTGGCAGCGGATGAAAAGGGATAAAAAGCCCCCGGGGTCTTCTTTAAAACAGACCTGGACCACTTATCCCAGCTAAGATAGTCCACAGTGCAGACACTATATAGTGCCCTAGTCACCTTGGCCAGGAGGATGGTGACTTGGATGTGGTCAATGAAAAGATCCAACTGCTTCACCAGGATTGAAAACAGTGCCTCAGGAAATATTCTAAGGATTACTTAACTTGTGCTTGCATGTACTACTTTATTTGGCACCTTCAAAAATAAAAATTGCTTGAGCACAGCAACCATAACAGTGTTAAATTGTTGTTTTGATCATCCAGCTAATAAAACCTTTTTGTATTCACTGTTTAAAGCGAGCTGTATTTAGTGACAACATTTTATTTGGGTAAAAGGGGTTCTGTGATTGCACAGATCTTATCGCAAAGAGTTGCTAATAGACCATCTTTGAGGGAAATATACCATCAACATTCACAGGATGTTGACATGGCTGGCTGAGAAGGCAGGTCTAGGATGCCTGCTAATGATTGCACAATGCTCAGCGTCATTCGGGACTCCGCAGAAGCTAAAGCTGCCCGTGTCGATTCGTTACACCTGGATCATGTTCAGGTTTCGGTCAGACAAGTAACACTCACAACACACAGGTCCCAGGCAAGGACAAACTGACTGGATTAGATTCCCTCCGGTGTGGAAACCGGCCCTTCGGCCCAATAGGTCCACACCGACCCTCTGAAGAGTAACCCACCCAGATCCATTTCCCTCTGACTCTGACAGGAGAGAATCAAAATACCTCTTCTCAACATTTAACTGCATTACAATCGCGGTTCCCACATTATCGGCATCCTGGGAGTTACCATTCAGCAGAGGTGGAGGGTGGCGTGGTGGCTCAGTGGTTAGCACCGCTGCCCCATGGTGCCTGGGTTCAATTCTGCCCTCAGGCGACTGTCTGTATGGAGTTTGCATGTTCTCGCAGTGTCTGGGTGGGTTTCCTCTGAATGTCCCAGTTTTCTCTCTCAGTCCAAAGAGATGCAGGTTTGGTGGACTGGCCATGGAAATTGCAGAGTCACTGGGATAGAGGAAGGGCATTAGTCTGCGTGTGATGCTCAGAGTGTCCATTTGGACTTGATGGGCCAAATGGCCTGCTCCCCTACTGCTGGAATTCTCTGAGTGGGATTAGCCATAAATATGGTGGCTACAAGAGCAGGTCAGAGGCTGGAAATTGTTGTAGCTCACCTTCTGACTTCCCAAAGCCGGTCTGCTTGGACATAAGTCGGGAGTGTGGTGGAATATTCTCCACCTACCGGGATGAGTGCACACTCAAAGTTCCACACCATGCAGAACAAGCTTAGCTCCTCATACCACTGACAACAATGTTCAAAGACACTAATGTATAAAAGACACATGTATACTCTCAATGGTGAGATTAAATCAATGTAGCTGTTCGTGAACTGAAGCCAATAAAGACATGAATAGGTAAAGCAACTGATTGTCTACTGGGTCTGCAGCCAGATGCTTTTATTTAACTGTTTCACATCCAGAAGCTCACAAATTAATTGCAACCAGAACGCATTTTCCAGGAAAGCCTCACGGATGGGCAAATGTACTCCTGAACCCTGAGCTATTTTCCAAATGGGAGACACTTTGAATGTCTCCAGGAACTGGCTGTACAGGTGCAGCTTTTTTAAGTACAGCTAAAATACAACAGGAATTCAAGAGGACAGGAAACAAAAACATAAGCTCTGCAAAAATCAGGTTAATTACTTCAGAAAATGGAAACAAAACAGTAACATGGCCCAAGGAGACTTCCCGAACCAATTGACTTTCAATAGAGCTGCTTGTTTTACAAGAAACAATTAACTTGAGAGGTGGGGAAAAAACGCATTTTAGCAAATCAGCTATGCAAACGAAGCACCAATCAATGTTTGCTTTGCTAGTGGACCAATTAAAACACAGCACTCACGTTGGAAAAATACTAAATGCTGGCAGCATTCAGCCGAGTTAATCCTCTCGCTAATCGTATGTTCAATTTGTGTTGACTGGAACTTGAGAATACGAGACAAGTAAGTCTGGCACAGACTGAAAGGCTGAACTGCATTGGAATGCAACTCCTGGTGGCTTGTCCACATTATTCACTACATCAATAAAGAAGAACACAACAATGATATAAGAATGGTGGCAAGAACTAATAACAGCCAGCATTGCAGCTCAATTATCCATCAAATACTGAGCTGCAAATGGATGTCTCAATGCAGTGATTGGCATTGCTCTGTTCAAAAGGAGCAGCGCTCTGAAAGCTTTACTCACAAATAAACCTGTGGGACTACAACCTGGTATGTGATTTTTAACTCTGTGCAACAAAAACAGGAGTCATTGTACATTGTAGACACCTTCTGTTGATTTGTGTGAGGTTTAGAGCAATGACTAAGGCAGCTATCTCAATAGGAACTGTAGGCCAACTATCTGACGTCCACACCTCATACCTACTGCAAATGGTGCACTTACACAATCAATGCTAAAAGCTGCTCCTTCTGTGTTTCTCTAATGAAAGTGGAGTCAGATTCAGTGATCTAACCCCACTGGGTTATGGAGGGCACAACTTTACTTGTTTTCTCTCAACAGCTCATTTTCCTCATTCCCCAGGAACACCAACAGAGGATTTGGAAAGGATCCACTCCGACCTATTCTGCCAGAGCTTCAGGCTGCCTGGAATTCAAATAATCCAAAACTGAAAGCCCCACATAATTGTGGCGTTAAATAGGAACAAGCTGTCTTTCGCACTGTCTTCTGACAGTGATACGGGGTTTTACAATCCCTTGGTTTTGGGTGGGGTTGGTGAAGCAGGTAGGGCTGAGGGAATGCAGGATGTGGCACAGCTGCTGTGTACCTTCCCAACACCATCACTGTTTCACTCATTGTAGGGGAGGCCTGCACCAACCAGGCAGGTTTAATGGTCTAATGGTGTCAGGGGGTAAGGGCTCCTTTAGGAGTTGCCTGCACTGGTTAGAGACGGCCTATCCTCCATGCCCTAACCACTCAAATGTGGTTCCCCGACCCCTTCCACCTGCCTACTTCCCCTCACCTCCTCCCAGGGCCTGCTGGTGCTAGTGCAGACCGGAAGCCCCTCTCCACAGCTTCCTTTTCCTTTGAGTTACAGCTATAGTGGTCACCGCTTGAACCTGGTGATGCTGGGAGGGCATAGGGCTGTCACCAGACCATTTGGCTGGCACTATTCTCAGGCAGCAATTGCTCCTCAGGTTGGGGCACAAGCCTCGCTCAGAACCAATTAGTGCCCTGCTGAGCTACACCTGCTGGTGGGCTCCTGACTGACCTTTGGGGTTGGGGATCAGGAGGGTCGGTGGGAGGGAGAGGCCAACACCATAACGCCTCATCGTATCGAGCGAAACAACACTCTAGAAGATGCCACTCACCACCTCCGCCAGCTGTCTAGTGACACTGGACGGCAGTGAATATTCCACCCAGCAATGACAGACCAGTCAGTCTAACGTCCCACTCAATAGTTATTCCACCGGAATAAGCTGAACCTGTTTACCAGCACTGATGTCCTCTCACTCAATTCTTTCAACAGTTGAAAACCAATGGAAAAATACTCACACTTAGAGTCATAAAATCAGAGTCGGTCCAATTAGTCCATGCCAACCACATTCCCAAACTGAACTAGTCCCGCTTGCCTGCATTTGGCCCATATCCCTCCATCTTGCCCACTATATTCAGGTCTACATACTGGATTTTGAAAATGTTTTGCTTTTTCTCTAGTCCAGTGAGTTTGGTGAACGAACAGCTAGAGAACAACGGCCCTTGAAGGGTGGGGGGTGAGTTGGTGTTGGGAACAGCACAATATAGCCCAATATCCCCAGTACAGGCGAGGAATCCACTGGCTGGGGATGATCATGGTCAACCTAATAACTCTGGCTCAAAGGCTGTGCAGGCAGTCTCTGCATGGGGACAGCATCTGGATCGAATATCACATTCTCTAGAGTCTGGTAGGCTTGGCCAGTGTATCCTTAATGATAGGTCTCCACGCACCAAACAATCAGGGTCAAAGTGCACACAGGAAGAATAGCAATCCCTCTCCAGCCAAGTGTTTGCAGGAGACTGGGGCCAAAGCAATAAACCCCAGCAAGGAGTCAGCGTGATAAAAAGGAGCTGGGGGATAGAAAAGAGGAAGAAAGTGCTGCGATAACGCAGTTGAAATAATCTAATGTTACAGAAAGGCTTCAATCAACGCACAGCTTTTGTTTCAATAAGAGCGTCAAATTAAAAGTCTTCATCACAACACGCATGTTGAATGTTTTTAAAAAAGTGTTGAGAAAGTTTAAATATTTAGCCAAGAAATGCTGCAGTAATTTTTGAGGTGCTGGCTGCTGATTCAATCCATGTGAATGAGGAATAGTAGGCCATTCAGCCCCTCGAGTCCACTCTGCCATGCATTCAAATCATTGCTAATCTGATTGAAACCTCATTTCCACCTACTCCTGATAATCTTTCACTCCCTTGCTTTGCAAAAATCTGCACATCACCTCCTCAAAAATACTCAGGAAGCGTTGTTCTAAATAGCAGTTAATGGTCAACATTATATACAAATTGCTATTTGAAAACAGTGTACATCTCCCACTTCAAAGAAAAGTTAGATGTAAAGAACAGTCCAAGATGTCTTCAATGACTTCATAACATTCAGGAACTCTAGTCTTACCTTTGTGCAGGGCTGACATGGTTTAATGTTACAGATCAGAGCAGGGAAGGAATACCAACTATCAAAGCCCTCATCCAAAACCAAACAGGTTGTCCTGGATTTGAGTGCTCCTGGAAAAACCATAGCTGTTGGGGCAGGTGAGGATGGTACCTGGCTGGAGGAGAGTACTTGCACATTGCTAACAACCCTTCCTTCACCTCACTTAATATTCAGCAAAGCGTTACAACTGCTTTCTGAAGACTGCCGACCTGCTAATGTTCAGCCTCCCAGTGCAATCCAACCATAGCAGAAGAGATTTGAAATCCATTGTCCTTTTCAGTTTAGATTTTAAAATTCCTTGAGTATACTGAGAAGTTACTTGATTTAGTTTGCCATATGCACGACCAAAAAGACCTGATTTGAGCTAAACCAAATTTAGACTTTTCCCCCTGCCATTTACAAAAGCACATTGTACAGACAAATGCCTCTGTGGTCGCTCAGTTACAGAAAATTGGTCATGAGCTATACATGTCAAATCAGGCTTCTACAGCCAAAGGACATTGTTCATGTCTTATCATGTGATGCATACGATTGGTAACAAATAGAACACACTTACTGTCAAACAGCCCTAGTTTGTCCATAATAAACTATAACTATTCATAAAGTTGTACACCAGGACAGATATGAATAGGCGTTATCTCAATCAAGGTCATTTATTTATGTGTTCTTCATTGAGCAAAAATAAAATCTTGTTTTAAGGCCTGCGTTAATTTCAAGAGTATATTTGTACAACTCTTGAGGAAAGCAGCTTCACAGGGTTCCATCAATGAACATGAAACGCTGGGGGTTGTTTCAAAGGTTCTATTCTAATCTTTTGTCATTCAAGTGAGAAGATACAGTGGCAACTTGCTTTGGAAATTAAAACATCCTGCCTCTTAAATCCTTCTCCTGCTGTTCTTATCCGTAAATCAACCTCATTATTCAGTTCACTGCTGTTGGAAAAACATTCCATTGTGAAAGTTGCTCACCCTAAACACTTTCATATGAACGATGACAACACATCAAATACAAATACCATTGACTGCTAACCACTGAGGGGAGAGGATGGTTGCTATATCAATCAAAGCAATTCTCTCTTTTGTCCTGTGGCTTAGGCTCTATTGTAAAGAACTAAAGCAGTTCAAAAAAAAAGTTATCCTCACCTGAATTCCTGTTTTTTTTTGTAACCTCAATTTCAAAGCTGTTTTTGGCCTGCCCAAAGTCATTGGACAATGGCTTGAGAAGACTGGACCGAGAGATCACATGTTGACCAGTTGGGAGCTTTTTCTCCCCCAACAGGCAGCCAACATAAGCTTAACTAGGAGGTTGAAGATTTCCTTCAACCGAGAGAGAGTTTGCCAGAAAGCACTGCATGCATTGGACAACAATGCCTTTTCCACGCGAATCTCACAGCAGCATAATAATTTAGTTGCATAGTTTCCTGAATACAGTCATAAGGTGAGAACGGAGTTTGATAAGAGGAGGAGAGCTATTGCAGCCAAAGGTGGTCATTTAGAGTTATTTAGCCATGACATTCAGTACTAAACAAAAAGGGCCAGGGCCACATTCAGTGAGCTTGGTAGCAGAATATTACACATCTTGTTAATGTGAACTAATGGAACTACTAACTAAATTCATATTAACCTCATACTTCCTGAGCTTCTAATCAGATCTCACACTCTCAACAATTTTTACATGTACACTGCATCTCAACATGTTTTCATAATCAAGGATTACAGACTACATCCTTATCCCGATGTAGGTGTTAAATGCATTGGCAGGACTAGAATTCCCATTTCCCATCCCTGTTTCCAGTCACTTCTAGTGGTGAAGGTGAAGGAATGAGTCAAGATATTGAACAATAATGATTCTATTTATAGTATCATTTTAGAAGTGGTCATTTCAGTCATTGGGCTATTTTGATGGGAGTCGGGCCAATTTTGGATGACAGAAAATGCATCTTATCAGAGCATTTTGGACCATGCAGGGGCACATGGCTTGGAGGATGGAATTTGAAGGCTGTACAAAATTATTGCTTACTTCACATGTCATAATAAAATGCTGAAACCTAGGTTAAATGCACGCTTGCAATGAAGTGGATGGAACTTTGTTTTGACTTCGCTAAGTGATCATTAAACAACCAGGTTGTTACTTCAAACAGCTGGAAAGCTGTCAAGGTAATGGACAGCATTGTGAAAGGGGAATGTACTTCTAATATGTTAGGGCACCTTAACCACTGGATAAAGTGCTAGGTTACATTCTACAATAGTGAACTCCAGACCTGATGGCGTGAAGAGTCTCCATCACATTGATTTCATCCTTGAAGTTCAACTCAACCATCTGTTTAACAGTTTAAACATTTTGGCATATAGTTGTATTTCTAGCTACACCGAACAGCTTGAATGAATTTTGGTTTGACATACAATGATTCTGTGGAATTTCAAAAGGAATGCTTGGTTGATTTTCAAATCTATTAATGGTTCCTACTGAGCAGGGGTGTTAGCATAACCATAACATGGGATTTCATTATAAACACTTGGCTGGGTTTGGGGGCCATTAACTCAACTGGAAAGGGAAATGCGACTTTTTCTCATTTGAAATATTTATCAGTTCTTAAGAAGAAAACTGTTTCACGTACACTTCAATTAACGCTTATGATCTTTTCAAAGACTTTCATATGTTATTATTGGGCACGAGTCCCCATAGTCAATACTGGGTGTGTTGTGGGTAGAATGGGGAGGTGAGGGGGTTGAAGTAGTTCTGGGCACTGAAGGGGTAATGAGGTATGGGAATGTGAATGAGTAAGGGTTAGTGGATCAATGTCTCAGCTAACAAAGCTGGACAATTTAACTTGGTTGCCTTGGCACTGGCTTCCTTCCAATTCCAGCATGGACCTACACAACCACGGGCTGGCCCCATCTGCACAAAATTAAAATGACAGCAGCCGTTGGGAGGCAGGGTTATGACTACCGGAAATCCGGAGACTCCTGAATTCCATTGCAAAGGTGGAAATCTAGTCCCATTCCACTCCCTTCCCCCTCCCCCCCCCAAAAAAGAAAACGTCAGCTCCCTCAAACTTCCTCAACGCTCACCTAATGTAAAACTTTCTCCCACATTTTGAACACTCAGATGTGCCATCTCACGTTCTAAATGCAGCCTCACATGTTGATTCATGAGATACAGAAGGTAACCTCCATTTGACCTCTACAAATTAAGACCATGTGTCCACGTAGAGGATACTTTTGCCATCTGATGTGTTCTATTTATTGCACAACTGTAAAGAATTGATATATAATATAGGAAAAGTCAACAACATCAAAACAAATTCCATTGTATATTTAGAGTATAGCCTGTAACTCTATCTCCAGTTAATTGGACAATATATAAATCCACTTTGTGCCATACTAAGTAGGGCCAGCAGCGTGATGTGCTGACTTTTTCACAGACTACCTCAACTATGAATATTTGCAGACTACACATATTGGAATGCAGTCTCCAGGAGTCTACAGAGGTGATGGTGGTCACTGTGGTGAGACATCCTTCTGGACCATGGAACAGCAGCTGGGTCTCTGCAGGATTGGACATGCCACTCAAACTGACTTCGACACAAGTGGCAGCAATAGAGCCAGCACCAGGGAGAAGGTGGAGACTGTGGAACAAAAGCTGAAGGCCTTTGGCATCTTGCCTTATTGCCCTGAGTGGAAATGGGAAATTTAAGATTGTACAAACTGCAACATCAGCTGCACAGCCATCACAAGGAAGATGGATCAGATGAAAAAGACTCCCATATTTTACCAGTGACTTAAATCGAGCTCTGTTACTCGATTGAGGTTAAGTCAGTCATGAGGTTAATTATGATGACATGACAGATATCTTTGAGCATGTGAGCATGATGCCAACTTGGTGACAACTGAAACATTTAAACTACATGACATTTAACAAACTGAACTGCTAAACTTTGTCTTAATATGAGTGACACTCCGAACCCCCTTGAGGCTCTGCCGTTTCTGTAATTTTTAGTTTTCCTATACTACTTGATTCCTTGAATTGTTAAATTTATACAACGTGATACTGTCCTTTCATTCCACTTCATATCAGAATACAAGTACTGCAAGAATTAACAGGACCATTTCTCAACCAACTGAAAGCTTAGCAAGATCACAAGATTTATCACACTTAAAATTGATCTGGTATCATGTTAGAAACAATTTTTAAAAAGCACTGAAATCTTGTGTAGCCTGATGGTTCTGATGTGACTGAAATTCTTACAGTAACTAAAGTGCAGTAATATGTCTAAACTAAACTAGGGATTTCTCATCACACGCAAGTACCTGCAGACCGATATGCAGTCCAACAATAACTTTAGAAATAAAATGAACCTGGTCACAAATTAGTCAGGCCTGACAGTCATAATAGCTGCATGAATAAAATAAAATAAATAAATTAAAATAAAAATCAAACACTTGTGGAAAATATAACTTTAATACTTTTCCCACTTCCACCATACAGAAGCATAGAACTATAAAATCCTTACAATGTGGAAAGAGTCCCTTCGGCCCAACATGTCCACACGGACCCTCCAAAGAGTAACCCTCCCCGATCCATTCTCCTACCCTATATTTACTCCAGACTAATGCACCTAACCTACACATCTCTGAAACACTACAGGCAATTTAGCACGGCCAATTCATTAAAACCTGCACACCTTTGTGACTGTGGGAGGAAACTGGAGCAGCCGGAGGGAACCCAGGCAGACACAGGGAGAACGTGCAAACTCCACACAGACAGTCGCCCGAGGCTGGAATCGAACCTGCGTCACTGGCAATGTGAGGCAGCAGTGCCAACCACTGAGCCACCATGCCGCCCCAAAAAGAGATTGTGCAATATGTGCAGGACATTCTTAAAAATGTAACTAAAATGAATCAACAAATCACCAAAACTGAGGGAAATATCCCTGTCCCATTTCTTCCAGGCATGCCCACCGTGAAGTTCTGCTCCTGACTCCCACAAGATTTCCGTTCCAATCTTTTTCCTTATTCACTGTCATTAATTTCACTGTTGTTCCTGGTGTTTGGCCAGGTATTTGCCAAAATTCATTTCCACAGCCACATCATGTTCCTCGGATTACCTCCACCTCAGACTCACCCCACCTGGATTCCAACTCAAGTTTCATCCCTTGTGTTTTGAATCCCCCCCCAACTGAATTACAGGTATCTCCGTGATGTTCAACATTCCACAGACAGCTACTCTCACTGCATCTGGAGACCAACACTCCATGCCATGTATCATCATCTGCTCAATGTCTCTGTCCAACAGCACCGTATCATGCTGGCTCAGAGATACACTGCTCCCCTGTTCCACTTCATCCCTCGACATGCTGACAAGAAATGGGTTTTCTTTTCCTTTCAGGCATCAAGGAACACAAGAAAACAAAAATTGGTTCTGAAGAAGGGTCACCAGACCCAAAACGTTAACCCTGATTTCTCTCCACAGGTGCTACCAGACCTGAATAATTTCCCAGCAATTTCTGCATTTGTTTCTGATTTCCAGCGTCTGCCATTCTTTCAGTTTTTTTATTTCAAAATATTCCTTTGCCTTCTCTAGATCAATTAAGAAAGAAATCTGTAGGGAAACTACAAGTAAACTGCATTTTCTAGTTAAAGACACCAAATATGTCTTGGATCAGCATTGATACTTACCTTAGATGTGCCAACGTAGTTGTGGTGGTGAACTGATGATAACACTCTTCTGCATTATTTGTGTTGAGCTGAATTTGCAAAAATTGTTAAAACAAATAGAAGCCCATGTGATTTTTCCCATACTTGTCCCTGGTGCTTTAAGAGCGCATGCTATCCTTGTGTTCATTATTTTTACTAATTTTTATGTGTCTGATTCAATACTTGGCAATGGTTACATCTCCAAACTGGTAGAAATGATATGCACCTGATCCAAGTTAGTTAATGTCTTAATATTAAGTACAATATAAGCAATTCTCAAGCCATCATCACTTTTCCCTAACATAAAAAAATCCACTGAATCAGCTTTCACACAATCGCTGCATGTAGCTCAATGGTAGCCAGGTCGATGTAATCCTGCCTTGTAGTTACAAGCCTTTTTTTAATGTAATATGACTTTCTTAACAAAGCTTCCCACAAAGATCTGGGAAACACCTGATTAGGTCCTGGGGGGTTTATCTACCTTTATCTACCTCCCCTTCCATAATACAAACTCTTTTCAAGACACCTCAATTATTTTGAGCTGAAAATGTGTTGCTGGAAAAGCGCAGCAGGTCAGGCAGCATCCAAGGAGCAGGAGAATCGATGTTTCGGGCATGAGCCCTTCTTCAGGAATCTCTGATCTCCAGCATCTGCAGTCCTCACTTTCTCCTATCTCAATTATGTTCCCAGATTCTCTAGCATCCATGTCCTTCTCCACTGTAAATACGGACGCACAATATTCATGGAGTATCTCACCCATCTCCCACAGTTATCTTTAAGGGGCCCTATTCTCTCCTCAGTTACTCTTTTGCCTGTAATTTACTTAGAATCTCTTTAGATTTGCCTTAGCCTTATTTTCCAAAGTTATCTCTTGTGTTCATTTTGCCGTCCTGATTCTCCTCTTAAGCATTCTCCTATTGCCCTTATACTCCAAGGAATTCACTCAATCCCTGCTGTCTATACCTGATATCTGCCTCCCTCTTTTTCTTGACCAGGGCCTCAATTTCTCTAGTCACCCAGCATTCCCTATACCTACCAGCCTTGCCCTTCACACTAACAGTATCACACCCTGTCTCTAAACACTCGTTGCCCCATCTGTATTGGCCTCTCACTTCCCAACCATCTCCTCCAATCGCCTTGTGAAAGTTCGTGTCTCGTACTATCAGAATAGGTTTTACTCCACTTTAGAACTTAAAGTTTTGGATCAGTTCTATTGTTTTCCATAACTATTTGTAAATGAATCGGATGACGATCATTTCCCCAAAGTGCTTCCCCACCGACACCTCAGTCACTTGAACACCCAGAATGATCAAATTTCACAAGTGGTTGTGCACCTAACTTTGGCAATCGACCTGAATCCATGACTTCCTGGCCTCAAAACTCAAGTAGAAAATCAAACACTCGTCATTCCCAAAAGCTCACTAGCCAGACCAACAGGGGTAAATAAACAAATAATAAGTCACTCATGAATTGTTTTTTGATATTCCACAAATTGGCCAGACAGATCATACAGAATTATTTCCAGTCTCACAGAACCTTACAAGGCAGGTGTGGCTGTTCAGCCCCTCATGCCTGTACTGGCTCTTTGATGGAGCTCTCTATTTTGCCGTCACCCTAAATATCATCTCATTTCATCACTGGTTCTTTTCCCAACAATCCTAAGATAGTGCCCTCCGATTACTGACCCACCAACACCGTACCCAAATTTCTCCCAACTTCCTCCATTGAAGCTCTTCAAACCTTTGACCATCTCTATCGAATCTCACTTCAACCTCCCTTGCTGCGAAGAGAACAGTCAGGTTTCTTCAGATAACAGTAGCCCCTTGTCTGTGATACTATTCCCAATCCCTTCTCCACCCTTTCCAAGTTTTTGCTAAGTCTCATTTATTGGCATGACTGGCGAGGCACGCATTTGAAGCCAGTCTCTAAATATTTTTGCGTGAGTTAATGCCGCGATTTCTCATTCTCTCTTACAGCACTATGCCCTTCAACACCTTAGCATTCTAATGCTTCAAGAAAAAACATGCTTCTTAAAGTATGGTATCCAAAACTGGACACAATTCCTCAGCTGCAACTTCGTCAGTAAGCAAGAATTTTTAAAAATCGTAACTTCCTCACCTTCATACTCTGCCTCTATTTATAAAGACAGAAGTTTGACTTATTTCATTTTGAAAGCATCCACCACAGATGATCTGACCCTCTTTACAGAGTTGAGATTGTGAACATGAGGAACCTCTATTCCAGCACTCCCACTTGCAATTCCTGTAAGCCACTTATAATTCCATTCTTTTCATTTATATATTTTTTTCCAAATCCTCCCCATTCTGCAGTGCTTTAAATCTTACAGATTGTCTTAGCTTGGAATAACTTTTATGCCCGACACAACATGGCAGCAGGAGAGGCCAGCCAAACTGGCACAGCGGTACAGACCCTGCTGTTATTAGACAGTATATTCCCACTGTTAGGTAATGAAAGATATACAACAGCACAGCGCCACAATAGATAATTAGAAAACACAAAGGTAACTCATGCAGAAATATTCCAAACAAACTGTCTGAGTGTACCAGCTGACAGGAAATAACTTGGAAAAGTTTAAATCCAAAGCAGGCCTGACTGATAGCTTCTGAACAGTTACTACACAAAAGAACAAACTTGGGCCGGGGTTTAATCTCTGGAAATAAGTGTTGCCCGCTGGAGTGCCAGTTTGCCAGCATCGTCCTGACTGTGGACCATTTCCCTGTCCAGTTGCCAATTGATGCTGCTCAGTGCTCTATTAATTTAGGCCTATGACAGAGGCTGATGGGACTATTCTAGTTGGCCAGGAGAGTCATCGAGATGTCTAGGACTGAGCCAGTAGCTTGGAGGCCATCCCCTTTGGCAAGACCAGTGGTTGAGGCTGGAGGTGGGGTGGTTGCATTTCAATGTTCTGGGCAGTTTTTTTTGGCCTTAATCTGTTCTCCACAAATGGTAACCTGGCCGCTGAAGCCACTTTTGACATACAATTTTGAAATTTGGAGGGACGATTCCTCAAAATGGAGGCCTCCTCTCCCTGTCTCCCTCACTCTGTCTTATCTGAGACTGGCCCGAGAGCCTTGCAGAGCCATCATCTCTCATTGGCCAGCTAGCCCTAGAGGATGGGCAATGTAGGGAGCATCTTGGCCATTTCCCACATAATACTGGCCTGTGACCACCACTGCCTCCTCCACCAACTAGACCTTGATGTTGACGCTCTGAAGCAGAGGCCCCATGAATTTCTAAGAGCCTTTCAGAAAATTACAAAACCACTTAACACAACAACAAGCAGCACTTGAGTCCTCTCAATATAGGTTGAAACAAAAAAGACATGCAAAGTATTGAAGCTACATATAGTACCCTCGCAAAGCTTTCTGAGCATTTTAATATCAACCTCCTAACAACTATGCATCAAGAGGAAAAATATTAGTTTTTACCTGAATATTTACAGGGGTTCTTCTATATTTGTTCGACACCGAGTGACAAGTTTGTCTGAAAAGGTTTGCCACACAGAAAATCATAGAGATGTACAGCACAGAAACAGACCCTTCAGTCCAACTCATCCATGCCGATCAGATATCCTAACCTAATCTATCCCCATTGGCCATATCGCTCTAAACCATTCCTATTCTAATAACCATCACGATGCCTTTTACATGTTGTAATTATACCAGCCTCTACCACTTCCTCTGCGCACCACCCTCTGTGTGAAACATTTGCCTCTTAGGTCTCTTTTAAATCTTTCCCCTCTCACCTTAAACTTATACTCTCCCTTTTGGACTCCCCAACTCTTGGGAAAAGATTCACCCCATCCATGTGGCCCCCATGATTTTATAAACCTTTATAAGGTCACCCCTCAGAATCTGACACTCCAGGGAAAATAGCTGCAGCCTATTCAGCCTCTCCCTTTATCTCAAACAAAATACATTCAGCGGCTCAGGCAATATCTGACAAGTGAACACACACCGACTCGGTGGGTACTCTGCCGCTACTGTGTATCTGCTTCTTTTTATAATAGACTCTGTGCTCATTGGACATTGCAAATATAACTTTCACACTGATTTGGAGATGCCGGTGTTGGACTGGGGTGAACAAAGTTAAAAATCACACAACACCAGGTTCTAGTCCAACAGGTTTAATTGGAAGCACGAGCTTTCGGAGCGACGCGCCTTCAGGTGGGCACAAACATCTGATGAAGGCGCAGCGCTCCAAAAGCTAGTCCTTCCAATTAAACCTGTTGGACTAGAACCTGGTGTTGTGTGATTTTTAACTTTCACATTGGCAGCAAGTCAGTCCAACTGCTCAAAAGAAATGCCACAATAGTTTCTCAGAATGCTAGACCTTAAGAGAGTGTTGTTCTTTGTGTCTCCAATTCTGTTGAACAATGTTCCAAACTCTCACCATTTCTGTTGTTAAGACCTCGATGCATTCATTTTCCACCAAGACTTGTTTTTGAATCCTTGCCATAGACTGGGTTTCAAATGGTCTATGGGCGCAGTCTTCTCATTACAGCCGAAAGAAGACTTAAATTCTTTTCCAGGCCCTGCGTACTTACTTTGGCTTAAGTCATTTTCTTTATATTCTGTTTTTTTTTTAACCTCAAAAACTAAGTAGCAAAGCGGCAACAAGAAGCTTGGAGGGAAGGCATTGGAAGAAAAAAATGAAATCCATGCATTAATACTCAGATTCAACTGGCCAATCATCTTCATTTTCAGTGAGCATCACTTTCTCATTGGATAGGATAACTTGTCTTCACTTGTTCTTACCCAGTTTGCTATGGCGAAGGTGAAGATAATCCTTTGACTTGAAAAGCAAAACGTGGTATACTCCCATGAGTTGAGGCATAGTGAACCATACAGCTAAAGGACACTAGCCCAAAAATATCACAGGAGGAATTTGCCAGAAATAGAAGGAGACAACGACAATCCCAAAGAAAATAAAAGACAGAATTTAATGTTGAAACTAGTTGTGGGTTTGGGACAAAGGGTCATTTAATTCTGTAGGAGAAAGAACAGTGGATACTCCACTCCTTCCTGCCCTCCAACCCATGGCGACGCGGCCTGTGAATGAGCTTCCAGTCCAGCCCTAATTCTTGCCCACATCCCACTTCTGCTAATGTTAAAGCAATGGCAGGCTGGGACTGGGGATGGGGGTAGAGGTAGAGGTAAGGGGAGCTCACCAAGTGAAGGCCACTGCCTCTGTGGAGTGTCAGACTTAGCCGTGCATGTCTCTGTAAGGCACAAAATAGATCCGCTCCAGAGCAGTTTGTGAGCAGGAAATGCACAGTGGTCTTTGTATTTAGGAGTTCTGTAGTCACTCCCCTTGAAACTTAATTTTAATTTTGTCTCCTCCTCCCTTCCTTCATTCATTCCATTATCATTGCACTGTCCCAGTGGGTAGTGTTGTTCATTGTTGGCTTGGGAGGTTCCTGAGGGCTTGGGTGCACTATTTCTACCACTTACTCGGCGTTGATTCAAACCCCACCCTTATTTCCTCACCTTTCTGACTTTTATTATTGTCGCACTACCACTGGCTGGAGCAGTTTGTGAATTGTGCGTCTTTGATATTTTGGCGTTGGCTTTTTAAAATGAAAAGGGGGTCTGCGGTGGTGGTTAAAGTGGTGGATTAGAAACCCATTTGAATGGGCTGGTAGTGCAATGGTAATGTCCCAACTTCTAGGTGAGGAGGCCCAGATTTGAGTTCTACCAGGCACAGAGGTATGTCATAACATGTCCAAACAGGTTAATTTTAAATAAAAGAACTGAAAACTAGTGGAATATTGGATTCAGGATAGTAAACGGACTCAGAGAGAAAGGTCGAAACTGAAGGTTGCACTGTGCTGTAGACCTACAATAAACCCTTGTAAGTCTCCGAATGTCTTTTACTTAATTCAAGATGTGAGAATATGAGTGTGTGAAATGCAGTTGGGGGTTTGGGTTTCCTTGTTCAGAAGGTACCTGGTGCTTGATTGAGGGACATCAGAAAGGCTGGGGGTGCTAAACCTCTCCCAGCATCACTCACCCGTCGACTGAGAATCAGTGACAAAACTTGACCTCAGGCAAATGATGTACCACCAATAGGCACT
The DNA here is from genome assembly GCF_047496795.1 of Chiloscyllium punctatum. Taxonomy (NCBI): domain Eukaryota; kingdom Metazoa; phylum Chordata; class Chondrichthyes; order Orectolobiformes; family Hemiscylliidae; genus Chiloscyllium; species Chiloscyllium punctatum. Next base: position 12,834,842 of record NC_092787.1, on the reverse strand, counting down.
GGCTCCCCCACGACGCTGTCACACCATTGGCCAGCAGTTCTTGGCAGGAAGGACCTCCACCTCCAAGGTCCTTCATCTTCGGAAAAGAAGCTTTAGCCGTCCAGTTAAGTGCCAGAGAGTCACGCGATTCAGTGGGCCTTCCTGAAAAGAGGTGACATTGGACTCTCAGCCTCTCCACTGTCAGACAGGACTCCTGCATTGCCTCCACTGAATAACTAACTAGCACCTTATGGAGGGTGGAGAAGATATTAACAAGGTCCACATCAAAGAGACAGAACAACGTTTGTACAATGTCCAGGCAACATGAAGAGCCCCAGGGGAGCCAGCCAATCCCTATTTTAGGTTCAAGCACTTGAACAATTTAATAGCTGGTGGCAAACTACCACGGAAGCTGTCTCAGTGGAACAGCTGCCCAGCTATCTGCCAGCATTAATTTGTGGCTTTATACGGGATATGAACTGTTGCTGCAAATGACAAATAGCAACTCCAAGAGGCTGGAACTATCCTTAACAATCAGAGATAAGAAACAGTTAGAAGAAAAACAACTGGACACCAAGGAAGAAAGTGGCTGTCTCACTTAAAAGTGGGGAGTCAGATAGCTGAACAGTTGGCCAGCAGTGCGGAGTGACGTCAGGTTTAATTCCCAACCTGGCTGAGGTCATCATAAAGGTCCCACCTTCTGGACCTTGCTTCTCGGCTGAGCATGGTGTCCTTCAAGTTAAATTCACCACTGGGCCTCACTCTCTGGTGAGAGAAAGCAACCTTGTTGTTCTCTGGGGTTGTAATGCTGACTGTTAGTACATATACACTCATGCTCAGAATAATGAGCCATTATAATCCTAATAAACCCCATCACCACCTTGAAATCCAGAGACTTCTCAAGGAAGCCAGCTCCCGGCACCCTCTTGCAGCAAATAACGAAAAGTATACTTGCCAATCAGTTTTCTTTCACCATTTGCAACTGACAGGTTTCCATAGAAATCAAAATCTCCACAGAATTCAAAGAATAGCACTCATCATATGGCTACAACTCAAAATATGGTATGTCCATCGCTAATAGGTTTCAAAATGTCTGCCTTGAAAACATATCTAAAATCAACTATAGTCTAAGTCAAAAGGGTTAAAAAAAATGCAAATTTTCTTCCTAAGACCAGATTTCATCCTGAGTGAATGGAAAGGGCAAGAGGTTAATCATTGAAGAGTATTTCCATCACAGCACAATCAACATGTTCCGTATTGTATTTGGATATTATTCCATCTAAGGCATGGAAAAGCCTCAATACTTTCCTAAAATGAGGTTACCAATCTTGGTGGAGAGCACTCGGTGTTTCTAGCATCAGATGGCAGGGGAGCTGATGAGAATATTTCCATCTGCCCTCAGTTGATTTTGAGCCTGGAATGGATTCTGAAGGTCACACTGGGGTAAAAGACAACGTGTGCATTGGCAACCAGCCCTGGACATGTCGTTGGTCCAATCTGTAGGATTTGGGATGGCATCATTAAGTCGGGTGAGGAGGGTGAACGGGTCTTGCATGGACACATTTCTGGCAGAGGCCCAGGAAATCGCCAAGACTGTTCCCTCTGTGACTACCTGGTCAGATCCATGCCCTCCCAACAACCCACCCTCCCCTCCTGGCACCTTCCCCTGCCACCACAGGAATTGCAAAACCTGCGCCCACACCTCCTCCCTCACCTCTATCCAAGGCCCCAAAGGAGCCACATCCATCAAAGCTTCACCTGCACATCCACCAATGTCACTTATTGTATCAGTTGCTCCCGATGGGGTCTCCTCTACATTGGGGAGACTGGGCGCCTCCTAGCAGAGCGCTTTAGGGAACATCTCTGGGACACCCGCACCAATCAACTCCACTTTCCCGTGGCCCAACATTTCAACTCCCCCTCCCACTCGGCCGAGGGCATGCAGGTCCTGGGTCTCTTCCACCGCCGCTCCCTCACTCCCAACACCTGGAGGAAGAATGCCTCATTTTCTACCTCGGAACACTTCAACCCCAGGGCATCAATCTGGGCTTCACCAGTTTCCTTATTTCCCCTCCCCCCACCTTACCCCAGTTCCAACCTTCCAGCTCAGCACCATCCTCATGACCTGTCCCACCCGCCAATCTTTCTTCCCACCTATCCTCTCCACCCTCCTCTCTGACCTATCACCTCCATCCCCATCCCCATTCACCTATTGTACTCTTTGCGACCTTCTCCCCACCCCCCACCCCCCTCTCATTTATCCCTCCACTCTGGAGGCTCCCTGCCTTCATTCCTGATGAAGGGCTTTTGCCCGAAACGTTGATTTTCCTGCTCCCCGGATGCTGCCTGACCTGCTGTGCTTTTCCAGCACCACTCTAGTCTAGACTCTGAGTTCCAGCATCTGCAGTCCTCACTTCTGCCCATAAATTCCAAGGCCACTGCATCTGTGAACATTAACATGAAGTATGCAATTGTGTGCAAACTGCTTTGGTTTTTTGTGTGTCCAGGCAGGTCAAAAGGTTGATTGTTGTTATTGTTTTCGCGTGGTAAGAACGAAAGCCTATTCAAATAGAAAAGCACTCCACTATGCATAGAAAACTCTCCAGTTGAACAGAAATCCTACTTTCCTAACAAACTGGCTTCCAACGCCCCACATACCCATCTCTTGCAGCAAATAACGAAAAGTATACTTGTCAATCAGTTTTCTTTCACCATTTGCAACTGACAGGTTTCCATAGAAATCAAAATCTCCACAGAATTCAAAGAGTAGCACTCATCATATGGCTACAACTCAAAATATGGTATGTCCATCGCTAATAGGTTTCAAAATGTCTGCCATGAAAGCATACCTAAAATCAACTATAGTCTAAGTCAAAAGGGTTAAAAAAAAAGGCAAATTTTCTTCATAAGACCAGATTTCATCCTGAGTGAATGGAAAGGGCAAGAGGTTAATCATTGAAGAGTATTTCCATCACAGCACTTTCTCACACAATGTTTCCATCAGTATCTACATCCACAAAAATGTTCCCAAACTACATGATGGATAATTGCTGTATCCACCTCCGTATGGGAGGAAATCCAATATGAATCAAGCTGAGAAAGAGTCTCACCATTCAATAAAGCAAGTCACTACATTACACGACTGTTGGTGGGTTTGGTTAGCTCAGTTGGCTGAATAGCTGGCTGCTGGCATCACATGGCATTGCAAACAATGCCATAGGCTCAGTTGCCAAACCGGCTGAGGTTACCATGAAGGTTCCTCTCCCCTCTTTAATGAGCGAGGGGCCCTCTGGGGAAATGGTAACTTCATTACCGTGGAAGCCTTTACGCTTTGACTTGTTTCAATTCTTCTTCAATTAAATGTGCATTGCCAGTGTCTGATACAAATAGTGTTGCCTGTTGACAACTGGATGTGGTTTCCTTCAGCCATGAACAGGAGGTAAGTAGTCAATTAGAACAGAAAGAAGGAAAAGCTGCTTCCTGTTGCACTTCTTCTCAAAGGAGGCAAGTCACTCTCACCAGTCAGTGACAGGAGTTGGACAACGTGTAGGCTCAAGCTGACAAATGATAGGTAACATTCAAGCCACAAATGTGCCAGCAATGATTGCTTACAGCTATAATGATCACTTACACCTGGGTCATTCAAACAGTATCCAATTAGCAATGTGGGAGGCAGAAACATCACATGACCATACCAGGCACAAAACTGAACCAGCTGTGAATTTGCATGGCTTGTTTAGTCACATTTAGTTGAGTGCTTCAACTTAAAAAAAATAATCAGCAAAGCTTTAGCCGTGAACAAGAGGAACATTGGTTTATTGCTAAACTATTTTTAAGAGTTGCCAAGTAAAAAAATTCATCAATGCGCAGCTAAAATCCAGATGTAAAGAGTAAAAGTAGATGCAGATAATAGATACTTACAAAGATGAAAATAAGATTACCCTGATTTTGTTGCAGGCCTGTTATTTGCTCAAATGTTCTCTCTTCGAGGTGACATGGTTACACATCTTATGTCAGCATTTTGCAGTTTTCTGTAGCTGAATAGTTGGATGTTGCTTCCACAGGTGAATGGAGAACAGGTTCTGGGAGGAAACTGAGGGTTCCTTTACATTGCCTTGACAGCACTGCATGTTAGGTCTCTTGGTAACCTGGTTTAGTGTTTTGGGGCTTTGGGTGGTTTTCCTTGGTTCTACCATCTCCTTGCTGAGAAGTCTTTATCTAAAATTTCTTCTCAGAAGTCCTCTTGAAGCTGTGTTTAATATAGCACATCAAAACCTTATACAGATCAAATTTAAGACTGCTGCTGTTTTAACCTTTAATGAAGCACTGTTCCACAAATTCAGTCTCCATTTCTTCTTATAGGTTTTGAATTCTCACACCTTTAGAAGGACCCACTGATTAAGGGAATCCTAAATGTCACCCTTTGTGATTGATGCTAAGATAACATGCCAATCTGTTTGTGTTTTGGCTAATGGCAAACTGACCAGGATGTTCCTTTGTGCAGCCATCTTTTAAGATGTTATATCAGTTTTATATGGCCCTATTTATAAAAGCTGTATCATAATTACACAATAGTGACACAACTGGCCAGGGGGCTGCTTAACACAGCCATAAGGATGCCATGGCTCTTTGAGGGAAGGAGAGATTTACCAAGCAGCTCACCTCCTGGCCCTTTAAAAGCTGCTCCTCAACCTACCAGACTCGAGTAAAAGAGTGCAGTGGGACACTCACCAGGTACTCTCATGTTACAACTGAGATAACAATTCCAGAAATCCAACGTCATTCAGCTCAGAGAAAGTTCCTCTGCGGAATGAGGATGGGAATAAAAAGGCCTTGCCTTAGCACCCACACGTCCCTGGGGGAGACTGTATGAAAAGAATCCTGGCAGCTGTTTCTACTCCTGATAGACCGAACTAGATGGCGGCAGAGGTGCAGTGGGTTTGCCAGGAGGCTCACTCCCTCCCCCCCTCCCCCCCCCCCCCCCCCCCATCTGCTTTCTTTCCTTTTTCTTTTTACTTCTGCTCTTTTACTTTCATCTTTTCTTCTGTTTTTCTTTAAGCGGGTCAGTTGGTAGCAGCAGCTGAGTGGTGAGAGCAGGCCGTGTAAGGATTGGCAGCAGCCTCCCAGTCAGATTGGAGGGTGTGGCAGCATGGACGTTCTCCCAGTACTCAGGGCCAATGGTGCCAAAGTTCCTCCAGCGATTGGCACTGGCAGTGGACTAATCAAGATGGTGGTGCCAACAAGGAGACATCTCAGAGAAAGGTGGACCCAGGGACTCCTGGTTGCGATAGGCCCAGAGCAGGGGTGGCATCATGGTAGACCTGGTCAGGCACCTCCTGGATATGTCATGACAGTGGAGGTAGCAAGGCCTTGGTTGCAGGACGAGGACAGGTTCACCATGGGACTCAGCGCCCGCGAGGTGGGCTCAGTGTGCCTAGAGAGCAGCGCCTCTTATATTGGTGGGTCTGGCACAGGCAACAGTGAGGTGGTAGAGGAAGGGTTGGCAGCACAAGTAACGCTGGTGAGCACACATGGAACGAAGACAGACTCTCTTTCAGTGATCTCTCTCTATTCTTTAACTACTCAAAATGGCACTGGCTTGTTGCAACAGCTGCAACTTTTCACTGTATTTTACCGTATTACTCAGTGTAAAGCGCAAGTGATAATCAATCATTCAATTCAATAATGAAGAAACAAATCAGAGCAAGTATTTACTGAGAACACACAGGCTTTGGAGAGGGTGCAAAGGAGATTTACCAGGATGCTGCCTAGACTGGAGGGCTTGTCTTACGAAGAGAGGTTGACTGAGCTCGGACTTCTCTGTCTGGAGAGGAGGACGAAGAGAGGTGACCTGATCGAGGTGTACAAGGTAATGAGAGGCATGGATAGAGTCGATAGTCAGAGACGTTTCCCCAGGGCAGGATTGACTGCCACGGGAGGTCATAGTTTTAAGACATTAGGAGGAAGGTTTAGAGGAGATGTCAGAGATAGGTTCTTTATGCCGACAGTTGGGAATGCGTGGAATGCATTGCCAGTGGTGGTGGTGGAAGCAGAGTCATTCGGGACATTTAGGCGACTGCTGGGCAGCAGTGAATTGAGGACAACGTAGGTTATGTTATTTTAGACTAGGATTAATCTTTGGCACAGCATTGTGGGCCGAAGGGCCTGTTCTGTGCTGTACTTTTCGATGTTCTATGTTCAATAATTACAGAGTGAAACACTGTCAATGGAAGTCTCCTGATTCCATGTTTCTCCTGCATCAGTGAGTGCCTCTTCAAATTAGCTTTGTTTCTTAGCTAATAAACCTGCTAAGTGATGGTATTACAAACCTCTGGAGTAGGTGGACCTCGAACCCAGGCCTCCTAGCTCAGAGGTAGAGACAGTACCACTACACCGCAGTAGCTGTTTCTTTATAAGTGCTCAAGTACCCTTTGAACATCCTTCACCTGTGTGGACTTCAGCTCGATTGATACAATTAACAGTTTTAAAACAAACATGTGCGTGCATGCAATGGTAGTGGCCCTATCCCTCAGCCGGGAGGTCTAGCATCATGTTGCACCTGTTTCAGAGGGGAATCATAATGTGTCTGAGTGGGTTGACTGCAAATATCTGTTTCAAAGACAATGTGGCTCCGCATGTTGAATGGGACACTTGGGAGTATTATCCAGCAGGTAAAAGGTAAGCACATACTTCCATCCCAAACTGGAAATGATGTTCACCGCAGTTCTTCCTGGTTTGTGGAATTCTATGGTGTAGATCATAAAAAATCAATAAGAAGCAAATTTCCCTTAAAAACATGGTGGAGGTCCCTATCTTGGAGCCAGGAGGATTGGATTCAAGTTGGAGGTTGAACAGATTAATTAGAAAATATTTACATGCTGTAGGTGGATGAATGATGATCTGCTATTTATCATATTCCATCTAGTGGTAAAAGTATGCAGTTTCACATGTAGCAGGAAACTTTATAGAGGGAAAAGCACCATCTAGAGGCATTGCAAAATGGCAATACCAAATAAGGAGCACAGGACAGAGAGTAACATGATTAGATATTATGTTTTCAGAGGTACATGTGGGGAACTCTCTTCTAATAATCATTCCAAAAAAGGTTTTCTAAAAAGCATCTAACCGAGCCATTTGTTTCTGAACATTTTGACATTTGCAGTTTTATCTTGAGATGTTTTGAGTTTGTAGCTTCAGTTTTACACTTTCAGCTTTCATTACTGGAAGTCATCCCCATGGTGCAGGTAGGATTCTGCTTTGCCTCTATCTCAATATGGATGAAGTTGATTATCTTCTCTTCCTTCCTGACAATGGGCTCTCTTGGCTCATTTGGAAGCTCAGGGGTTGCCACTGTCAACTGCATCTGATATTAACTGGGAGAAAGTGAGGACTGCAGATGCTGGCGAGTCAGAGTCAGAGTCAAAAACTGTGGTGCTGGAAAAGCACAGCAGGTCAGGCAGCATCCAAGAAGCAGCGGTGTTGATGTTTTGTGCATAAGCCCTTCATCAGGATTGTCACAGCCTACTTGGACGGTCTCACCTGTCCATCCCCCTCCCCCCACCTTATCTCAGATCCAACTCTCCAACTCGGCATTGCTCTCTTGAACTGTCCTCTTCCTTCCCATCTACTCTCTGGGGAAGAAGGATGGACAGGTGGGGCAATCCAAGAGGGTTGGAACATTCCTGATAAAGAGCTTATGCTCGAAATGTTGACTCGCCTGCTCCTTGGATGCTGCCTGACCTGCTCTCCTTTTCCAGTGCCTCACTTTTTGACTCCGATATCAACTGCACCAACAGACAGACATATGGGGGGAGATTTATCAAATTAAATGGAACACACTAGGTTTGAATCCAACCAAATCAGTGACGGTGATCATGTCTTTCATTGTTGCAAAACACCATCCAATTCACTAATATCCTACAGGGAAGGAAATTAGATTACATTACAGTATGGAAACAGGCCCTTCGGCCCAACAAGTCGACACCGACCCGCCGAAGAGCAACCCACCCATACCCCTACATCTACATCTACATCTACATTTACCCCTTACCTAACACTATGGGCAATTTAGCATGGCCAATTCACCTGACCTGCACATCTTTGGACTGTGGGAGGAAACCGGAGCACCCGGAGGAAACCCACGGAGGAACGTGCAAACTCCACACAGTCAGTCGCCTGAGGCGGGAATTGAACCCGGGTCTCTGGCGCTGTGAGGCAGCAGTGCTAACCACTGTGCCACCGTGCCGCCCACAAATCTGTCATCCGAAGTTGGTCTGGCCTACATTGGTCTCCTGACCCACAGCAATTTCTTACTTATCCTTGGAAATGGCCTGGAAAGTCAAGGGGAACTGGGCATGAGCAACAAATGCTGGCCTCGTCAGTGACACCCATGTTCCAAACAAGATTAAAAACTTCATACATTTTAAGATCACTTTAACCTTCAAAACGTTCTAAGTTTTAAATCTTTAAAACATTCTATATTGCAATTGTACAAGTTAGATCTGACTGACATGCCTGGAAAGATTTGTTTGCAGCATCTATGAAGGAACAAGCTGAAAGAGATTGTTCACTGACTGAGTGTACCCTCTGCCCTTTTAAGTCAACAAGAGTTCCGCATGGTCAGAGTAACAAACCCAATCAATATTTCGAAGAACTTGTCATCAATGAAGCACTTCACTCAACTGAAGTGCTTAGAATTTTCTTGATTTCCTCTCCTGCCCTCGATGTCTAGCCCACAACAAAGCATCCTCTCTCTCAGTCAGAGGAATTAGCCAGGACTTCAAACCACCACCTAGACTACCTGCTGTTCCTGGCTTCCTTTCATTAGTTCACAAAAGCTGTGGTGTTTTACCGGCAAGCGGCATTATTCTTTCTCCCCTCTGAGCCACAACGCACCCCATATTCTACAACAGGGTTATTTGGAATACAGACAGAAAGTTTGACCTCATTAACAAACTAATTAAATAAAAAATCATCAGATTCACCATCAGTTAAGCTGTTCTGTAAAAGCTACCACCATTAAATGAGTGAGAACAAATTGCAGAGACGTGGTGGAATGCTGATTACAACATTCAGAAAAGGCAACGGTGGGTGAGTTGGCGGAGATTGCAGGAGGAAACTTTCATTACCACTCCAAACCTCCTTGTCGTAACATCATGGAATCTTGGCAAAAACAGCAGCTTAGTGGGATGTATTTTATTGCAGATCACTATATCTTTAAAACAGATTTTCAGGACACAACCATGTTTGTTAGTTTTTTTTTAATGGTCTGTTCCTTTATGTGGGATATCAGTGGTAGTAAAGAACAATATGGGTTGAGGACCCTATTGGAATAATTTCATTCAAGTACCTTTAAAAATGCCATCGAGAAAGCAACAAAAATAAAGTCTCAGTTTTATCTAAGTTGAGAGATAAGCCATTTGGAATCCAAGAGGTCAAACTCTGACAGGGTCTGATGTTCTTTCGTTTCTTGAATATTCTTGCTTAGGGCCAATTCAGAATGATTTTGATTTACTGAGTTTTACTCTGGGGCCATTCCCAACGCAGACTGGCTACTAGTTAAACACTGCTCTTCATTTTGATCTTGTTTGTATTAGCTGCTTTCTGAAGGAATAAGTCAAACTCCTGTTAGTGTTCTCAACTTGGCCTTGCTGATGTTAGAGATTGATCGTCCAATGCGCCTTCTGATACCACACTGTGGATTAATCGTTCTGCTCGAGTCGAAGGAGACAAAGACAGTTTGGACAGCTCCTGCTTATTGTTATTAGATTTAAAGAAGGCTCTTGAAATCCAGGCAAACTTTGAAACTGTATCCTAAACCAATGCTCAATATAACATTCCTCACAGAATATGATCATTTGTTTGAAAATTGTTGAGGGAGGTTTCTACAATCCTGTACCTGGATGGATCAAATTGCTTGGCCGCAGCCTATTGAAGAAAATCCATTAGGGAGGGGCTCAAGTCTAAAAGAGAGAAAGATAACACCCACTTTAACAATAGACAGAAAATCGGGCATACTTTTCTATAAGCATACACATCCAGCCATGAGCATCCTTGATTTTGTGAATTCAGGTGGTCCAGAATAATACTCAGATTAAACAGGTGTCACTATTGGGTAACTTGCATCAACTCAACTTGTAACACAGTAGTAGAGTTCCTACCACTGAGACAGGAGACCCAGGTTCAAGTCCTACCTGCTCCAGAGGTGTGGTATCACATCTCTGATTAGGAAAAAACTCCAGACTAGGTTTGTATTCCCTCGAGTACGGAAAGTTAAAGGCTGACTTGAGGTAAGCAATGGAATTAGTTGCAGTAATCTTGAAGTAAGGACATAGAACCTTCAATTCAAAGCTGAGGCAACATCGGGAAGGTCTTATTTGATCACACTGTTGGAGTTCTGTAATACAGCTGAGGGGAAATCCAAATGGAGCTATTTCAGACAAGGATATTGATTGATGTGGAACCAATGGCTTTATCCTGACTCTTATGACTAAATATGTCCAGCCACATAATCAGAGGTTTTCACCCCATTAACAAATGCACCAGGGCTTTAAGAATGGCAAGGAATTTAACTATGCACAGTGGCAAAGTGGAATATTTGAAAGTGTGAATTGAAAACATTTTGGGAAAAACTGAAAAGCAATGTGCAAGGAGAAAATTATATTTGAAGTCCACATTTGGGATCAGGCATAACCATTTCTGCTCACTACCTCTGAAATTCAGAGCAGAATATTTGAGAGGAAAATAAAAGGGGAAGATTAGAATAACTGAACAAATTAGCTTATAAAGCTATCCATAAAGCTGCTTCAACAACATTTTTTTCCATATATTCACTCACAGGATATGGGCATCAATGACTGGCCAGCATTTATTACCCAGCCCTAGTTGCCCTTGTGAAGGACATCTTTAGTAACGTAACAAACTCCTGCAAGGTGCTTTGCAGGAATGTTATAAGACAAGGTGGGACACTGAGCCATCTAAAGGCGATTATAAATAGGTTCAGAGAAATAAAATTAGTAAAGCAAAGAGGAGCAATTAAATTAATTTATCATGGAACATAAAACATGATAATAAAATATTCCAGAGCTACATAAATTTAAAATGTGAAAGTTGATGGGAACAGGTCCACTAAGGGATGGTAAGGATTAAAAAAAAATCACCAGGCTGCAAAAGTGAAACGACAGAAGTATTGGTTAATAATTTTGTTTCATGTACATGAATCAGGTAAACATACCATCAGAAGCTGAGACTACAGACGACAGGAACTGAATTGAAAATAGACTAATAAATCAGCTAACCAGATTTAAATAGGATTAAAATGCCTCAGATTAATTGCATCCCTTACATTTCAAAATAATCCAGAAAAGGTAACCAGCGAATTCAAAAGAAATTTCTGTCGAAAATGTGGTTCTCACTGCTACAGGGAGCGGTTGAACTGAGAAATATAGACACAGTTAAATTGAAGTTAGATTTGAGAAGGAATAGAGAATCATGCTGAGAGTTAGCCCAGTAAAAATGGGAGGATGCTGGACTAGTTGGGCCAGACAGCCTGTTTCTAAGCTTTATACACTAAGTAAATCTATGTTAAACACAGAATTCTATGTCGCCTCTTTTCACATGGTTAAGTTTTACAATCGAACACTGTTGTCACTGCTTCATACATTTCTTGTTTAATGTCACAAGGAGAATGTGCTGGCAATGACACAGGGTAAAACCTAGACCGGAAACATATGATGTGAATTAGCTGAACAAAGCTGACAAATGACAAGGGCGATAAACTGGAATAACTCTGCGTGCAGTGCTAAAGAATGTTTTGGATTGAGAAAAAGCCTCTGAGTGGAGCTGTCAGAATCAGACAGAAGTCTCTCACTAGTCAGGGTTTCCCTCTGTAATTACGTCTGGTGGCCCCAATTTTCACTGCTCTCCACCTCCCCACAATTTCTATCTATACTCTCCTTCACTTGCCTCAGGTCTAGATGATCAATTGCTTTAGGTCAGCTCATCGCTGTTGAGGTTATTGTGACAGACATGCTACATTCCAATCCTGTGATATCACAGGGTCATGGCTCCCATTATTGCAAACTTGTACGATTTATCAAAAGAGAAATCACATCAAAGATTGGTGATGACACACAGGTATTAATTTCAACTGTTGAGTCTGCAGTAGTTGAAGCAATGTTTTAAAGAGAACATCCCACACATAAACAACTCCAAACTGACTTGAAACCTGGAAAGATATCACACAACCACCTTATTTTTCTGTGGCTTGATATTATGAAGTCTCGTCCATTTTATTCATTTAATTGATATATTGTTTAACAGTTTAGACCTGTCTGAGGTTTAATCGTCGACATGTTCTCCATCAGTATTGTTTTCCACCTCCCTTTCTTTTCTCCCTTTTTGAACAGCCCATAATTTATGCTGAACTCAGTTTTGTTTGGATGGGACACATCAGCAGGGAATGCAAGGCGTTCAAAACCTCCTCCAACTTTAACAAGTATATCAAATGAACAACACATGAAGGCAAACACCACTGCTTCTTTTTAAAGTAATACTGTAACTGAAGGAAACTTCAACCATGGGGGAATACAGAGTAATTTCCCTCAAATACTCACAAATGATATGTCTTAAAGTAACCTGGGTGGCCGGACAACAGTGAAAACAAAATGCTTTTTAGCAAATCCCTGCTTAATGACGGTTACTGCAACCACGTTTCAATTTAATAAAATGTTGTTTTGATAATGTTGGCCTGAAAGGATTTTCCATTTTAGATGTCGTTGGGTGAGAGTCAGTGAAATCACTTAGTTAAATACATAAAAGTGCCGTATTACGTAATCCTATCTGGAAGCAATTACAAACCCGCAACAGCATGTGAGACCTGAACGGCAGATAAACAATGCAAGATGCAGTTTATCAAGTTCTTATCAGTTAATCCTGCCATGCAAATGTGAGACTAATTTCCATTCACTTGATGGGGCATGCTTTACAAGACAAAGAATCATTTCCACAAAATCATCTGGAGCAGTGGAAAAGCACACACTGCCAATCCGACCCTTTTAAAATTTTCATTTGAACTTTTATTTATAAGGACGAATGAATATTTTCATTTTCTCCTTATGATCTTCCTGGCCCACTCATTCTCTCAAGCCAACAAGACAGATGGCTGCTACATTCCCAGGCCTCCGATTGTGTTGCTGAGTTAGCTGCTCAGGGGCCCCCCCTGTGACCTGGAAGTGCACTCCATCCCTGCTCTCCTCCCCACAAACAAAGGCTTCCCTTTCCAGACCACTGTAGGCAGTGAGTAGCCAATTCTAAGAGTTACCTTGAGGCAGGATTGGAAACCATTGGAAGCTCAATGCAAGGGAGAGGTCAGCAGAGGAAACAGTACAACTCTGGCCAAAGGGAAAGAGGAGACACAGGTGGCTTTATGGAGGGAATTACACAGCGTGGGGCACAAAGCAATTAAAGACATGCAGTGAGGCAAAGGGAACTGAACAAGAAACTGGAGTTGGAGGAAGTGTGTGTTTGGGAATGGGATATGGGGCTAATGATATTGTTGAGAGAGAAGCAGGTATGAAAGAAACACAAAAATAATGTGAATTTTGAGGTGTTAGGTGGTCAGCAGCTGATGTAGCACAGCAAGGACAGAGGTGATGGGTGAGCAGGACTTGAAGAATAAGATACAAGTAGCAGGATACCATTCTGAATTTGGAGAACTACAGTTAAAAGCAGAGAGGCAGGACTAATTGGACAGCACGGATATGATGGATCAAATGGCTTCCCTTTGATTCTACAAAAGGAGATGGCAAAACATTGCCTGGATTTAGAATGGGCACAGTACCCCTGATATCACTGCACACACAAGTTCCAATGTAGGGCAATAGTGGAAGCTAGTGAGGAAATGACTTGAAAAACAGATTCTTCAATAAATTCTCACCATTCGACAGTTGTGTCAAAAATCTGGCCAGCATCACCAATAAATATCAGTCATTAAGAAATGTAAATCTTTGGAAAAGCTGACCACACCAGCAAGAACTCAGTTTGCCTACAGTTCCCCGAGTCTCACGCTCCCTCACCAATCTGCTCTGACCCGCCTCTCCTCCTTTCAAACAACTCGGTTTGAAAATTCCAGTGAGTGGGTTCAATCTCCCTCTATGGCCTTGCCTCTCCCCAGCTCTGTACCCTGATCACTTTGCCTTCCTCCTATTCTGGCGAGCCCACAGACGCACACACACACACGCCCAATTTTTTCCATCACTTCACCCACAGTCACTGCGCCATCAGATGGCTGGAACCTCAGCTCCACACTTCACTCTTTAAAACATTCTGAGTCCCCCTGTAAATCTGACATCTTTGACCAAGTTTGTAATCACTGTTCTTAATTACTCCTCCTTTAGCTCAGTGCATTTTTCTTTTGGTAATTATACATCTGTTGATATGCCTTCGGATATTTTCTATATTCACGGTACTTTGCAAATACAAGTTATCATGTTAAATTTAATTGGCAAAAATGCACAGGGTTATAGATCTCTGATTTCCTACTCTGTATCCCCAGTGAGCTCAGTTCCCTAATGGAAGAGGCACCAATTGGAAAATTATCCTTCAGTGTGTCCACCCTTTACGTTACTGATCTGAAGAAGCCAGAGCCAGATCCCATCATGCATTTTCTTTCCATTCTCTCATTCAATATCCAGCAGGGACATCTAATCTGAAATTGTACTCAGCGCATTATTGACAGAGTAGGAGGGTGACTCTATGTTACTGCTTGGTGCCAAACACTGACTTGAATACTGTTGCGCTTTGTGATCTGCATCGTCCATCCACAGAGCAGAGGGGGGGATGCTGTTAATGACTGTAAACCAAAAGCTTTCAAACTGCAGTCCTTCCGTCCCTATGATACTGCAGGGAGAGTCAGGGAATCATTGCATTACAATCCATCAATCACCATATTGCTATTTTTCTTTTAAAAAAAACTTTTTGAACAGCATTACGTTAATAGAAGTAATTATTTCCTCATGGACTACCCAGATTTCTCCTGCCTACCCACCATGTTTAATGGATTTGTTGCACGTCATTGTCATCGCTTTGCCCTGACAATAATTGCTGCAGTAATAGCATTCCGTAGAAGCCGTAGAGAGGTTTGCAAGAATGCCAAATCTCCAAGAGAACAACAATTTAGGCTATTTCAAAGGAAACTTGCTGCACTTGTCATCATCCCCTGATGTATGCAAGACAAAACACTGCTACTGCATTCCTTTTGGTTGGACAATATTCAAATGAAACATTGCTTTCTTTCCAGGAATGGATTTGTTTGTCAGAAGCACAAATTCCAGGCAAAGACTGGATGTCTGCAGAGATTTATTTACAAAGATAGATTGATATCTTGTGTAATTTTTTTATCCACTCATGGGATGAGGATGTTGCTGACCAGCGCCAGCATTTATTGCCCAACCCTAACGGCCAGAGGACAGTTAAGAGTCAAATCATATTGCTATGGGTCTGGAATCACGTGCAGGCCGGACCAAGTAAGGATGACAGATTTCCCTACCTAAGTGAACAATATGGGTCTGAAAGGATTAATACTGAGGAGTGCCATAAACACCAACCACTCTGATGATGCCCAATGCATTGTCAACAGAACATTTTTGATCTCAATCCTTCAAGATGTTAATGTCTGGTCCTCCTCCAAATCTCCAACAATGGAGTCAGATCGAGTTCTTCCGGCTAAATGGGTCAAGTGAACGGAGTTGGATGATCAGCCATGATTGTATTGATTACAGGATTGGCCTTAAAAGGGAAGAATGGCCTACTCCAGCTCCTATTTTTTACATTTAATATCAATCACATCAGTAACCAGCAACAGGCTGTTAACATGCAATCAGTGACACCATGTTAACAAAGAGGCAGCTCCAGTTAGACCAAGAAGTGGGATTTCCTCTACCACCCCAGACCTAGCTGGGCCGGAGATTACCGATGCTATAGGAGGATGGCAGTAATGCATTGAGCTGGCACGCCTACCCAATACTACCATTATTGTCTTTTATGTCACTATCCCAGTTTAGTTCTACTTTTCAGCTATAGAGATTATCACAATGCACTCCTGGCTGGGCCTTTCCTCATTCTACCCTGCACATAGGCTGGCTTCCTCCAAAATTTCTTTGAATGACCAAACCCACACCGACTCCCCTTCACCCCTTACCCCCTTCCTCACTGACCTGACCCATCTCCCAGATTTTGAGACCACGATTTTGAGATGTGCATCTTTGTATTCAAATCCTTCCATGGCCTCTCCCCTTCCCTACCTCAACAATTACCACCAGCTCCAGGACCCTCGGAGATACCTGTGCTCCTCCATTCTGTCCATTTGGCCATCCCTGATTTGAATTACTCCACCACTGGGGGCCTGCAGCTGCTGAGATGATATGCTCTAGACTTCATGAACTGAAATCTCTCCCAACTCTCTCAAGCTTCTTAAAATCTACTGGTTTGACTTAGTCTTTGGTGATCATTTGAATATCTCTCAATAAAAAGCACATTTTAACGTGAGCCATCAAGTTTTTTTGAAGAATCTTGGACATTTTATTACTTGAAAAGGTGCAATATAGCTCCATTTTGCTGTTCAAGAACTTACAAGTCACTAGCATTGTATTCCTGCCTGGAGGAAGAACGCCTGATCTTCCGCCTCGGAACACTTCAACCCCACGGCATCAATGTGGACTTCAACAGTTTCCTCATTTCCCTTTCCCCCACCTCACCCTAGTTCCAAACTTCCAGCTCAGCACTGTCCCCATGACTTGTCCGACCTGCCTATCTTCTTTTCCACATATCCACTCCACCCTCTCCTCCCTGACCTATCACCTTCATCCCCTCCCCCACTCACCCATTGTACTCTATGCTACTTTCTCCCCACCCCCACCCTCCTCTAGCTTATCTCTCCACCCTTCAGGCTCTCTGCCTCTATTCCTGATGAAGGGCTTTTGCCCGAAATGTCGATTTTACTGCTCCTCGGATGTTGCCTGAACTGCTGTGCTCTTCCAGCACCACTAATCCAGAATTGTATTCCTGCTGGTCAATCTTCTGGTGGTTGGGTGGATAACAGAATCAGCTGATATTTTGCTGAATCCTTTTAGACAGTGTTTAGCGTCAACACAGTAAAGAAGAACAGGAATTTTCTCACAAGGTTAACAGACACAGAGAGAAGCTGATGGCCAAGAAATCAGCGAAGCTAATTTTCTATAAAATATTTAAAGAATCTCATTGGCAGAAACGTATAAACCCCAAATATTCCATCTGAAAAAACAAAGTCTTGATTTTGAGGTCCAGCAAACAGTCAAACATTATTATCAATGATGTGGAGTTAACCTTCTGTGTAACACTGAGAATCTGCAAAAAAAATATATACAAAGAGAAGGAAAGATGTAGGCAGCATTGCCACATAATAACGTCATGAATGTTCAGGCTCAACTCCATTTTCCTCATCTTACCCATATTCCCTCAGGCTCAAAAATGAATCAATCAATCTCCAACCAACTTAACCATTGAGCATCCAGGGCTCTCTGGGATAAAGGTTTCAAAAAGATTAGTTGGATTGTGGTTCAGCCATGTTCTCATTGTCCAGGGAAACAGGCACAGTGGCTAAATAGCCTATGCCTTTTCCTCAGAGTGAAAACGTTCCCCCACATCTCAGTCTGAAGAACAGCTGACTCCTCATCTTGGGACTATGGCAACGAGTTCATGACTCCCCAGAAGGATAGTATGAGACCTGTCTCGCGCCTAGTGAGATTTTCAAAGCTGCATAATGCCTTCTGACAAAACAAAAGAAGTTGCCAGCCTGATTCTTGTCCCTGTCTGCCTCTATACTTTTGCATCAACAAGAATTACCCTGTTATTGTGACCTTACACTGACTAGTGATTTTTGCAAGGGTTTGCTTTGGATGTTGGGCAACAAAATAGGGATTTCCCTCTGGAGCGTCTCCCTCAGAAATCTGAGACAGATACTAATTGAGAAAGGTTGGAGCAGAGATGCATAATGCATGACGTACGCACCCCAATGAACCCCAGTCTGGTTCCCACTCATGCAAGTGAAGAATCAGGAGAGATCTAGGAGACCATTCTGCACAGTAGGTCCCTGCAATTTTTGCAAATCTGGTTGCGATCACATAATGGGAGCATGAGACACTCATTCCAAATGCTGGAAGGAGGTGGTGGTGAATGGCCTACCTTTGACCATTAGTGCCTGCCTTCCTTTGTGCCCTGACCCTCCCCCCAACATGTTTATTCACATCAACAGCTACAGCTATCCCAACCCGGATTGCCAGAAAAAGACCTTATTCTCCAGACCAGTTCACAGACTGAACCTCTCGGATTGCCCTACCATCTCCAGACCTCGAAATGTAAAATCCTGGATAATGCTCACGCAAATCAGGAGAAAACTCACTGCAGCAATAAGAACAAAAGCTCCATTATTTCCCATTTTATTTGAACACCTTTGTTCATGAGTTACTGTGATATTGAAAACGTATTTGCCAGTGCAGGGCTAATGGAGATAAGGGAAGCCTATAGATATATGGCCAATCACAAACTGGAAGCCAAAGTCAGGGACGGGACAAAGATTACTCTGAGGTCTACGTTAGCCAATGCGGTTCTGACTCTGATGTGACAAATAACTTTTCTTTCAAACTCACTAACATATTAAGCATTATTGGAACTGGATGTAGGTTTGCTCATTGAGCTGGAAGGTTCATTTCCAGACATTTCATCACCCTACTAGGTTACATCTTCAGTGGTCCTCAGGTGAAGCAGTGTACATGACTCCTGCTTTCTATTTATAGGTCACACCACAGGAAATGACATCACCAACTCAAAGAAAGCCACACTTATAGGTGTGGCTTTCTTTGAGTTGGTAATGTCATTTCCTGTGGTGTGACCTATAAATAGAAAGCAGGAATCGTCAGCAGTGCTTCGCCCAGAGGCCCACTGAAGTTGTTACCAAGTACAGTGACGAAACGTCTGGAAATGAACCTTCCAGCTCAGTGAGCAAACCTACATCCAGAACCTCAACCTGAGCTACAAATCTTCTCAAAACTCGGTATTATTGCAACTGCTTTGGGAATCAATATTCCAACCTCAATGCACTCTACTCCAACTGTTAATATAATCAATTTTAGGAAGCTATACCTGTTTAAAATCAGGGTTTCAAAGCCTCCAACATATTTGGGGAAAACTGATGTGAAAATCAATATTACTCTCTCACAGAATTGAAAATGTTTTGTTTAAACTCGAATGAAAAACTGTTTAAGAGTCTGAATGCTTTAATCCTAGATGAATCTTGATATGCAACTTGTGTAATAACACAATGTTACAGAAGTTTCTCATAAAAGAAGTGCTGTTGTCTATCTTGATTAAATAATGACACCAGTCATGATCACGGAATTATACTAGGAAACCAATGCTGTGACCTGAATATCCAAGGGTACGAGATATTCAGGAAGGATAGGACACCAGGAAAAGGTGCTGGAGTAGCTGTGTTAATTAAAGAGTAATTAGTAATGAGAAATAACCTTAGTTCTAAAGTTCAAGATCTAGAATGAGTTTGTGTGGAACTAATAAACAGTAAGAGAGAGAAACCTTTGGTGTCTGCAGTTTATAGCTTGGAAACAGCTGCGGCAACGTAAATCAAAATATCATAGAAGCCTTACAGTGCAGAAGAAGCCACTGAGTGCATATCAACCCTCCAAACAGCATCCCACCCAGACCCACCCCCTTACCCTAGCCCTGTAACCCTGCACACCGATCCACTGAACCTGCACATCTGAAGACTATTGGAGGAAACCAGAGCACCCGGAGAAAACCCTCGCAGACATGAGGAGAACTCCACACAGACAATCGCCAAAAGGTGGAATTGAACCCAGGTCCCTGATACCATGAAGCAGCAGTGCTTTCCACTGAGCCAGTGCTGCCCTATATAAAATCAGGAAATTTGCAATGTTCATATCATAGGCAATCATATGGACGGTGTGAACCTAGCCAGTACGAATGTTGTGGCAGATGGAATCCCATGTAGAGAAATGTAGTGTTATTCACTTTGGTAGGAAAACAAACCCAGAACGACAGACTATTTCTGAAATAATAAGTGAAAGGCTAAGATGCGTTGATCTTCAAACGGATTTGGATGTGGTTGTTCGTAAGTCACTGAAAGTTAATATGCAAGTACAGCAAGCATTTAAGGTGGCAAATGTCACGCCAGCATTTCTTACCAGAGGATTTGCATAAAAAATGAAGATGTTTAACTGCAATTATACAGAGCCTTGGTGAGACCACATTTAGAGTATTGCATGCAACTTTTGGTCTCCTTACCCATGGAAAGAGAGGGATTGCAACAAAGACTTCACAAAATAATTCCTGGGGTGGAGCAATCGTTCTGTGAGGAAACATTAAATGAGAAAAAAAAGAGAGTGCTGATCTCATTCTACAATTAAGCAACATTTTTACATGGGTTGCAAAGTAGATGCAGGAAGGATGTTTGACTTAGCTGGGGGTCGAGAACCAAGGGACACAGTCTCGGAATAAGGGACCGGTCTCAGAATAAGGAACGGACCATTTCAGACTGAGTTGAAGACAATTTCCTGCACTCAGAGGCTCGCGGACTTTTGGAATTCTTTGCCCCAGGGACTGTGGAGCCTCAGTCTCTGATAACGTTCAAGATTGAGAATGATAGATTGGGCGGGACAGTGGCTCAGTGGTTAGCACTGCTGCCTCACAGCACCAGGGACCCAGGTTCGATTCCAGCCTTGGGTGACTGTGTGGAGTTTGCACATTCTCTCCGTGTCTGTGTGGGTTTTCTCTGGGTGATCTGGTTTCCTCCCAGCGTCACAAAGATGAATTAGCCATGCTAAATTGCCCATAATGTTAGGTGCATTAGTCAGAGGGAAATGGGTCTGGGTGGGTTACTCTTCGGAGGGTCGGTGTGGACTTGTTGGGCCAAAGGGCCTGTTTCCACACTGTAGGGAGTCTAGCGTCTAGTCTACTCATCTACAGCTATGACAACAGTGGAGGAAAAGAGTGTTGATCTAGAAGATCAGCCATGATTTCACTGAATAACAGTGAGATTCAGAGGCTAAATGGTCTCCTCCTCCTTTATGTTCGTTCCAATTAAAATGCATTGTAATGGACTACTGTCACCATCTCAAAAGGGATACCCAAATCCTCCTCACACAAACTAGAAATTCCAAAACTGATTATAGCCTCATGGATTGGCCTGGGGTGAAGGAGGTGAAAAAAAAGCTATCAAGCTATGAATGGAGGCAGGTCAGAAAGTTTAGTACTGGAAAAAGTTCTAACAACAATCACATGAGGAAAATCTCTCACCCCACATGTATGCACACACCACACTCCAATTAGCTCAATTTCCATTTTGAACACTGTACAGTATAAGCTTCTAGTAACATCGAAGATGTGTTCATCAAATCCATTTTTACAAAGTTGCACTGCAGGCAACGCAGGATGAAAACAACACAAGCTTATGTTTCACTCATATTCTCAGTACTTTCAATGTTACTGCCAAATTTTTACAAGCATGCAAGTTTTTTCTGGCCAAAACAGAGCAATGGGTCGGCAATTGAACTTTACGTCATCGAACTCTGCAAGTGTTTGAACCTATTTCAAATTTCAGACTTCAGAACCATGCACACATTTTGCATCTCATCAAAGACAGAGCATCACCAACAACTTGAATAAGAATTCTGCTTGAACTGATGATTTGCCATTAGGTCAAATATTTTGCTTTTTTAAATCGCAAGTAACTAGTTGTGAAGAAATTAGCTTGTGCTTCATCGCCATATGTACAGCTTGCTGCAACATATTAGTCTGAGTGCCAAGGAATTCCTAATCCATTGACTACATTGTAATTTGCCACATTGCCCCAAATGGTGTAATGTAAAGCTTTCCTCCAGGAATGCTATGGATTAATAAATCAAACAGGTTAATCCAGTCAACAACCGGTGAACATTATAAACAGATATTACTATCTGGGAAAAGGAGATCAGAATAGACTGGCTTTACTTTAGGCCCTGGGCTGTTTAACTGTTCCACAATAGAGAGTCACTATGTTCATTGTCTCAGTTTACTGTACACTCTTTTTTTTTGCATTGAAAATAAAAATGTTGCAGTTTTATTTGGCCACACATAACGGTGACACTGATATTATCGTCATGCTGACCCAGTTGCAATTCCTGGCTTTCTACCTACTGCTCTTTGTATAGTTAACAGATTGTGCTGACATTGACTTTCAAGTCAAAGGCAAAACTGCTTTGCGCTGAGGTAAACATGAGATATAGATCAACTGGGAAAACCCCCAAGTGAATATAAATCTCATTGCAGTGAGACTTGGGGCAGAATTAAACACTTCACGCTGCTGGCTTTTGCAATCCCATTGCAGTCAATCCAGCTCTACCATCCCCACACCCTGCTGCCAAGATTTAGTTATTTCCAGGTCACAGACTGCTCTCTGATACTGACAGCATCACTGGCAATGGTGGTCACTGCCAGTACTGCAGGAAGCTGAAGCTGCCACATTGTCACTAGAACCAACTGAGGGGGTTAGGTGAGGCAGCATCACAGGGGCCAGATAGGAAGGCCCCAGTTCTGGGGAGGTGGGGGACGGATGGTATCGAGAGCAGGGAGGGGTCTCCATCCATTGGCAGTATCTTCAGCCAAACTTGCTGTTCAACACAGGCTATCCAATGGGAATAGATCCAGTCCTTAGGCACATCAATCATGGTTTATTGGCAGATTCTATACATTGGCATGGAGGAAGAAAGCACAGTACAAACAGCCTTATTAAATCCCAAGAAATTTATTGGATATTACAGAAATAGCATCTCTCCCTCTCTTATTTAGAAGGAAAGCTCTTAGCAGCTTCCAAGGTTGGCAAACATGGAGCAACGAAGATTGCTATGTTTAGCGAGGATATGTTTTCAGCACCAGCATTGAAACAGGACATCATCCGTCCTAATAAAGGAGAGAGGGTGAACAGATGACCCAGTTCCAAACTAGTTATCTGAAAGTTAAACAGGATATCCCAGAAAGCGGTGATCCACAAGCTGACTTTGGGGCTTTCCAATGCAAAGAGGAAAGATTACTTTGACTATCTGCCAATGGAACAATTGAATAAAAACATTGACATAAAACTCCCAGGATTGTTGCTGGGTCCACTGCTTTTTGTCACTAATATAAATGATTTGGATGTGAATGAAGGAGATACGGTTAGTAAGTTTGCAGATAACATCAAGATTAGTGGTGTAGTGGACAGTGAAGGTGATTATCTCAGAGAACCTTGACAAGATGGGCTGATGAGCCAAGGAGTGGCAGATGAAGAGTTGTATTTTGGTAAGACAAACCAGGGCAAACCTTATGCAGTTAACAGTAAGGCCCTGAGAGTATTACTGAAGAAAGAGTCCAGGCATGCAGGTGCATAGTTCCATGAACATGGAGTCACAGGTTGACAGGATGGTAACGGCAATGTTTTGAACACCTGCCTTTATTAGTCAGAATATTGAGTATTGGAGTTGGCACATCATGCTGTTGCTGTACAGGACATTAGGGAGGGCACTTTTAGAATACTGTGTACAATTCTGGTCACCCTCCTGGCCAGGGAATTCCTAGAGGCATGACACTCATCCACAGACTCTATCAACAAACACATCGACCTGGACCCAATATACCGGCCACTACAGCGGACAGCTGGAACTGACAACCGGAAGCGGCAGAGACAGGCCACTATAAATACCGGAGGAAACAACACAGAAGCGCTTCACAGGAGGCTCCCAAGCACTGAGGATGTCACCTAGACAGGGGACGAAACGTTTGCAAGACAAATTCCCAGCTCGGCGAACAGAACCACAACAATCTCCGTATGACTTCAACCAACATTTCCTTTGATAATCTGCTCTGGTTGAATACAAGTGACAGCAGAATGAATCCACTTCAAGACCATCAGCTGTTTGCTGGGTAGAAAGTCCAGTCCTGAGCCTTCTTGCCCTGTCATTCCTGAAGAAGGGCTCATGCCCGAAACGTCGATTCTCCTGCTCCTTGGATGCTGCCTGACCTGCTGTGCTTTTCCAGCAACACATTTTCAGCTCTGACCTCCAGCATCTGCAGTCCTCACTTTTTCCTCATATCATTTATTTTACCAGATCTTACTCAGTTAATGCTGAGACAATCATTTGATATAGTTGTCAGAAGAGAAAATGCTTCACTTTTATGATGACAGACAATTCTGGCAGTAAAGGATTACACAGAAAACACCAACACTGCAAATTATAATACCCAATTTACCCCCATTTACTGACATTAAGCCAAGTTTCTGTAGGTACAATTAGGGTCTTAATTAAAACAATTCCCTCTACAAATGCTAAAGGCACAATTCATTTTGTGAGCCAAGCTATTGGATTGGCAATATGACTTTGCCAAGGTATAAACTGCTTAGAATTTACCCAAACAATTGGGATTTTAAAAGACTACAAAAAGAACAAAAGTCTTTAGTCATGGTCATTTTGTTTTTCATTTTTCTTATTGCCTGCGATAACTAGCCAGCCCTGTCATGGGTTTATTCAGGCCCAAATCATCCCATCCAACAGAATGCAAAAGCAGGTGATTCCTCAGCATGCCCCTCGCACAACCTATGGTCCCGTCCATTTCTATTTAGTTTCCAGTTTTGATATAATTCCCTGTCACATAAAAGCCACATGCACATACACAATGAATACTGGGATGTGGAAAGAAGGCTGGAATAAGACTCCCAGTCACTATGGTCCCTTGGGACTTGACTAATTGCCTTTGCCAGCTGGAATGATTGTGCCCTCTCCCTTACTTGTCTCTCTGAAGTTAAGCATAGCGAACACATTTGCTTACATGTACTAAATGACTGTTGCAAATTGCAGCACACTAATTTGGGACAAGTTACTCATGTTAGGTAGTCATTCTTCATTTAATCAGTCTTAGGTGCCTCTAATTTTCAGCTCAAATTTGCTCTATAAATGCATTATCTTTGGCCACATTGCACAGTGAAGGCTGTCCAGCTGTCTGAGGTTCCCTTCAGTAATGTATTGCAAGTTAGAATGCACTACTGATACGAAGTAAACTAGGTAAAAGTTTAGGGACCAACAGCAAGCAGCAATTCTACAATGTTAATCATCTGTGACACAGGAATTCTATTAATAATACCCAAACAGAAAATGAAGCAGTGCTCTTTTGTCTAGTTTCTGTTGTTCTAGGCAGTGTAAACAAGATCAAGTCAACAAGTGTCATGTTCAAAAGAGTTTTGCAGTAAAAATTACATCATGAAGGAGGGGGAATCATGCTTAACAAACTTATTAGAATTCTTTAAGGAGGTAACAATCATGACAGAGAAAGGTAGATCAATCAATGTAATATATTTGGATTTCCAGAAGGTGTTTGATAAGCAGACACACAGAAAGCTACTTACTCAGCTAACAGCCCATGGAGTTGAGGGTCATATATTAGCAAATTAACTAATGGAAAACAGAATTGGGATAAGCAGGGCATTTTGCAACCTGTAATATACCATATACCATAATATCCCATATATAGTAATGACTTGGAAGAGGGAAATGAATACATAATGGACAAATCTGTGGAGGACACAAAAAAACAGCAGGAATGCAAGTGGGTGCAGAGCAAATACAAAACAGGCGTAGCCAAGGTGGTTACCTCAGAATACAGCAGGATCTTGATCAGATGGGCTGAAGGGTTGAGGAGTGATAGATGGGGTTCCATTTAGATAAATGTGAAGTGCTGCATTTTGGAAAGGCAAACCAGGACAACACTTATACATTTAATGGTAAGGTCCTAAGGAGTGTTGCTGAACAAAGAGACCTTGGAGTGCAGGTTCACAGCTCCTTGAAATTGGAGTTGCAGGTAGATAGGATAGTGAAGAAGGCGTTTGGTATGTTTTGCTTTATTGAGTATAGGAGTTGGGAAGTCAAGACATTCCCAACAAGACATTGGTTAGGCCACTTTTGGAATACTGTGTTCAGTTGTGGTCTCCCTGTCATAGAAAGGAAGTTGTGAAACTTGTAAATCTCTGAACACTTTCAAGTCTATTGTCAAGGTTGGAGGGTTTGAGCTGTGGGGAGAGGCTGAATCAGCTGCGGTAATTTTCCCTGGAACATCAGACACTGTGGGATGACCTTATTGAAGTTTATAAAACTATGAGGGTCATGGATAGGATGAATAGCTAAGGTCTTTTCCCTGTGGTGAGGGAGTCCAGAACTAGAGGGCATACGTTTACAGTGAGAGGGGAAAGATGTAAAGGGGACTGAAGGGGCAACCTTTTCACGCAGAGGGTGGTACATGTATGGAATGAGGAGGCTGGTACAATTGCAACATTTAAAAAAAAGGCATCTGGACAGGTATATGAATAGGAAGGGTTTCAAGGGATATGAGCCAAGTGCTAGCAACAGGATTAGATTTGTTTGGGATTTCTGTTCAGCACAGATGGACTGACTGAAGGGTTTGTCTCCATGATGTACAGTTCTATGGCTCTATGTGGCTTTTGCTATATCCTGCAATGTTGTGATCCCTTAAAACACAAGTCACAACCTTTTGAGTTCATGCGTCTAATTATATGTCTGATTCTAAAATATATGCTTGCAAAAGGCCATAACTTTTCCCTTAGGTTGATTCAGGTGCATCAATGGCATAATACTCGAGTGCAAAATATACTATTTTGAAGGCAACATGCAACCAATTCCTATAATTCAAGTGACATTGTGCCACAGAACAGCTACAAACTTTGTGAAGTGTGCATGGTCATTGTATGATTCTGTAAATAAGAAACACCATGCAGATGCGAAGATAGCTGAATAGCCAGCATTGGGACTTGTTATGGACCAGGCCAGATCCCCTCCAAATATTTTAAGAAGGTAGGCTAGACCCTAACTTTGTCTTATTTTAAGGTCAGATGTGAAGTGGGTGTTCCAGGACTGATGCAATTGGTCAAACCACTCGGCTTTAAGCAAACAGAATTTATTCAAAAACTACCATTGAACACAAACAAAAGAAAGAAGAATCTCGAGTAATTTTAACTATTGGAAAACCCAACTGACCCAAAACAGCAACTTCACTGCACTAATACAGTAACATCCCACAAACACAGACCTTGCCAGATTCTAACAGGCAGGAGGGAATAACATCCAGAGAGAGATCTCAACGAGTGTCAGAGGAATCCTTTACTGAAGCTTGCAACTCTTATGCACTCCAACATCCTGTGATTGCTACAGCACAAAAAAAAATAGAAACAACCCAACTGGGAGAACTGGCCACTCCCTTTCCATTGTTTAGCTGTTACTCCCTAGGCATTCTTCCTTTATGATCTCTCTTCACAAAAATCAAAGACAAAATTACCTTTTTAAAGTGGCAGCATCATCACAGATTAAACCAAAGGTCTATCAATGACTGCTGTATACAGAAACTAGACTTGGGTTTCAGATGTGCACCATCCTTCCTTTCTGAATACTCACCAGTGAAGGGAACCATTAGTCACGTGAAAGTTGGCAATAAAGGATGGGAGGTGGAGAAGAGAGAATCGATTGGTCAGTGAGTAGACTTGAATGTGTTAAATGACTTGTACAAACTGCTTTCGTAGAGAAACAGAAACATGTCAGATTGTTTCTTTTTCCCCAAAGAAAAGATGATTTAAGGCAGGCAAAGAAAGAAGCAAAAGAATGTGAAAATGACCAAGGTGGTTAAAAGCACAGGAAAGGCATGAGGTTTGAAATGGAAACAGGAAATTCTGGAAAACTCACAACAGGTGCACCAGACATGAAGACCACGGATTGTGTCCTGATCAAGGTCGTTAATGTAACACTGAAATCTATGATTTTTTTGTTGTAAATGGATTGTTGTATGAAGTATATTTGTTGTGTTAAGCCATTGTCACTGTGCTCCACTCAGAGATCAGTACTTTCAGAGCTGACAAAACAGTGGTCATTGAACAACCAAATGTTGTCATGTGTGGCAAATGTTGAACACTGAGAGACTTCTCCTGCAACACCACACATGCCAAAGCTCTGGTCTCAGATACCACATAAAAGTGTCTTCAATATCGCAATACAACACGTAGGTGGGACTTTTGAATTCTGCAAACAATCAAAGCTATTGTCCTGATCTTATCCCAGTATGCTAGTTGGTGGCGAGTTCCAACATCATTCCAGAGACTCATGCACAGTCATGTGTGACCCTGCGGTGCAGTGCCTGGAGGATGCTACAGAGAAGATGCCACCTTCCAGTCAAGGACTGAGAACAGAAAAAGATCCCTGGCACCATTTTGACCAGCTGGAGAGCTCCACTGGTATAAAAACAAATGTGCTGAAGAAACTTTACAGGTCTGGCAGCATCTGTGACGAGAAAAGAACAGAGTTAACATTTTGAGTCCAACATGGCTGTTCTTTGGAACTGAGAGGTGGAGTAATGTTCCAAATAAGTCATTCCAGTCTCAAACATTAATGCTGTTTCTTTCTCCAGAGATGTCGTCAGACCTACTGACTTTCTCCAATACCTTATTATTTCAAATCACCAGCATCTGCATGCCAAACATCTATCTCTCATCTATATTGTATTAAGGAAAAATTAATTTCACTGCTGTTATAAACATACAAGAATCATAGAATCCCTAGTGTGGAAACAGGCCATTCAGCCCGACAAGTCCACACCAACCTTCTGAAGAGTATCCCACCCAAACCCAATCCCCTACCGTATTACTCTTACATTTACGCCTAACTAACACATTCCTGAACACTATGGTGCAATTTAGCATGGCCAATTCACCTAACCTGCACATCTTGGGATTGTGGGAGGAAACTGGAGCACCTGGAGGAAACCCACGCAGACATGGGGAGAATGTGCAGACTCCACACAGTCACCCAAGGCTGGAATCGAACCTAAGTCTCTTGTGTTGTGAGGCACCAGTGCTAACCACTGAGCCACTGTGCCGCCCCAAAGGAAAAAGTAACATGACTAGGCCATCCAGCCCTTCGAGCCTGCCCACCATCCAATAAGATCATGATTGGTCTGATTTTAACCTCAGATTAAGGTTAAATTTCTGCAAATCCCCTGCTGTATTTCCTTACATAAGTAAACACTTGAGTACTTCATTGACTGGGCAGGACTTTGGTGCATCCTGATGAAGGGCTTATGCCCGAAACATTGATTCTCCTGCTCCTCAGAAGCTGCCTGACCTGCTGTGTTTTTCCAGCACCACATTCTCGAATCTGATCTCCAGCATCTGCAGTCCTCACTTTGTCCTCGGATTTTGCTACATCCTGAGTTCAGTAAAGGTGCAATATGTGGGCGCAACTGTTGTGCAGAAGAATTCCTACGAAAAGGAGCTGTTTTCTTTGTTTTGCTTCCAACCATTTAATGTGATTGATTAGAGCTTTCAACATTATAAGTACACATGGTAAAATGACCAAATGTTGGACAGCCTCTCTAACTGATACAACACATCACCTTTTTCAGGCCTTATTAATAGCTTCTTTGATTGGACACTCACAGAGAAAGGTAAACTGGTGACGTGGACAGGGATTCATTGCAGTTGTGCAAAGAAAACACTGCAAAATGTATTCATTTAAACAAAAGGTTCAAGTGCTGCAGCAAACTATAAGCCTATCAACATCTGAAAAAAGAAGTAAAGATGAATTGGAGTTTTGCATGCAAACATAATAATTTTCTAAAATGGAAGCGTCCAAACATTCAAGAAGTCAAAATACATGAAGAGCCTGGACAATGTGATTAAAACCATATTTCGGCTTTGAGGGGCTGCATAGGTTCCTGCTACACATTAACACACTATCGAATGTCAACTTGGCTTTTCCCACATCTGATGCCGATAGGTGTTATGTATAAATCCAGCACTTCCCATTTTGAGGTCTTGTTATTTTGTAAATGTACATTTTTAAGGTCGTATTTCATGGAGTCATTCATGTTACACAATTATACTGTGAATTTAACACCACTGCTGTAAGCACTTATAAAAATGCAATGATGGGAGTTAGACTAAATTTCAGGCTCAGAAACCATGATACCTGTTGTTTAAGGTAATGGTTCTGAAGGAGTTCATACTGATGGTGCATTAAGCTTCAACCAAACTGATGACCTCACACAATCTTTGGGTGGATGCAGTTGAGATGTACTCCAGTGCCTGAGAGGCACTAATGTGTTCTGTACAGCTCCTAGTTGTCCAAAGTCATTTGCCTAGTAAGTTAATATAGCTATCACTAACGTGCAGTACAGAACCTTGTTACAGATGCTGCCTCACCAGTGGTCTGTTATCCAGCAAGATAGACAGAGCCAAAACTCAGCACTAGGCCTGCTCCTGAGTCAGGCCAAAATGCCATCCATAGGTCCAGGCAGTGACTGTGGAGTGGCATATTGCTAGACTGCCAGCCCCATACACTGATTGCCCATTGAGAGGGATCATGCGGTGTCCTCTGGAACGATGGAGATCAGTGGGCACCACAGAGTAATGTTACCTTGGTTAAGTAAACCCAATTCAGTTTTAGTAAGTTTCCATTAACAGCTTGGATTATGTTTTTGTCACAGTGTTCCATCAGGGCCTACCTCACCTGATTCTAGTTTTCTATAAAAGAATAGAAACAATAGGATTGGTAGCAGTAAACTACCAAACAAGATGACCACAACTGGAAGAAAATGTTGACGTATTAAATACAGTTGCCAACTTAAGGGACTCATGTGAATTTGCTATATTCTCTCATAGTACATGCATCAGTATTAGCCATGTCAGTCTCAGAGGACTCATGCTAACCATGTCTGTCAGTGAGTACTAGTACTAGCTATTCGTATCGATAAACATAGTCATACAGCACAGAACCTCTCTGCTCCAAATCATCGAGGGAAAACCAAGTTTCCAAAACTAAAATAGTCCCACTTGTCTGTGTTTGGCCCATTTCTCTCTAAACCTTTCCTATTTATGTACCTATCCAAATGTCTTTTAAATGTTGTAACTGTACCTACATCTACCACTTCCTCTGGCAATTCATTCCACATCAGTACAAACTCATCCATCTCTATCCATACGTATTTCCTGATTGAACCCCAAGTGCATAAAAGTCAGACAAGTTTCTTGCTATAATAAACTGAAGATATTTCTCCTCTGTGTTTATTTGAAGTGTGTTCCTGCACAATTCAAATTCTCTGAGCAGTGCTTAATTTGGGAGAATCATCCATTTGAAATATTACATCACTTTTCATTCACGTTTATACTTTGGTTGATGTTAGTAGGAGGAATATAGAGCCCTAGATTTTTTTTTCCCCTCTCTAAATTCATTTTCCAGGTGATTCATTTGAAAGTGAAAAATGAATTTGCCATATGGTGGAACATAAAGTGCAAGCGAAGGGGATTTTATGTCCGCCCATCTTGTTTGTTGCTGTCCCAACTGGAGTTTGGCCAATCATAATTTATGGAAACTCAAGCAGCCAACTTCACTTCATCTTTTTCTCTTACTAAAAAAAAATGCAAAGAAAAGACAAAATCAAGCAAGAAAGAGGAGAGATTGCAACTGTCTGGTAGCAGCTGTAGCTTATTTCCACCGAGCACCATCGGTCTTTTACCTAATCCAGTCGACTTTGAACATTTCAATGGCACAACACAAGTTATAATCTTGGAAAACCTAGGAAGAGACGTGGAATCAAATCTCTTGAAGCATCATTTGCCCTCAATGTCCAAATGCCAATGTGGTTGAGATGATTAGGATCATCAGTGTCCAAGGTGATAATAACTACTTAGTCACATAATCACAGAGTAATCAAAGTGGGAACGAGGTGAAGTGAGATGCTACTTTATTCCCCCCCCCCCCCCTTCTCTCCTATTCAAGTGGGGCTCAAAGCTTTTGTAAACCTGCTAGCTGATGAGGAAATAACAAAACAACCAATCACATCAGCAAAGCACTGGAGTTTTTATTGGTAGGCCAATCTCTCAGTACTTTCTTTTTGTGCTCATCATTTGCTGTTAAAGATGACCAAGAGACCGATGTGCAATCACTGAGTTACATTTCAGATGCAATGCTTTCGGAGATGACTAAGAAGTGCAACCTGAGCATATAAAATAGCTATGCAGCACACTGCGTGAATTGGTGTGGAACAACTGCATCCATCTCGGATGTTGTGAAGCTCATGTTTCCTGTTGGCTGGTTCTGTCCGCAGGTAACCTTCCTGATGAAGCTGTAACATGAGGAGTACCAAGTTCTCCCGTTACACATGAAACTCTTTGGTGGGACCTTCGGGGCGTCCAATAGCAATTTTTCTGGGCTCCATGTGAATGTTTCCTTTCAATTAGTTTGTTATAGTCGAGCTCCTTTGGCAAGCTGTCCTTCTTATCTTATCTCCCAATATCCTGTGAAGTGATCAGTTGGTTTGCATGTAACCACAGCTTACTTCTGAAGGCTGTCATGCAGCCTGTAGTTTACACAAGGATCATGCCATTTATTTCCCGAATTAAATCAACCTGCTACTTCCCTTTACTATCTAAAAGGGCTCTCTTAATTCATGTTTAATACTTATTATTCTATTTTATTTACACTGCACTGTTAGAATCGAAACTCCCTGCCAAATAATTTTAGTCCGAGTCAAATTCCGAAGCCGTCTTTATTCATACGTTCTTGCACGCTTGGGTTTCCTCCGGGTGCTCCGGTTTCCTCCCACAGTCCAAAAATGTGCAGGTTAGGTGAATTGGCCATGCTAAATTGCCCGTAGTGTTAGGTGAAGGGGTAAATGTAGGGGAATGGGTCTGGGTGGGTTGCTGTTCGGAGCGTCGGTGTGGACTAGTTGGGCCGAAGGGCCTGTTTCCACACTGTAAGTAATCTAATCTAAAAAAAAGAGCGGGTGTCCAAAAAATAGGCACAGCCCTGAATAATATCAGTGCATTTTTATACAGTTTCTGTGAGTCTCTCTGTACTTCCCCTTTTGCCTCATATGTGACAGTTGCAGTTGCTCTGTGCAGCTGCTAATCTAATCGGTTTACCACATCCATCTGTGACCTGTCGTTCGTGTGCAACCTCCCCCCTCCCTTGATAGCTGAGTCTGATGACTTCTGCTGAAGCAACACTTCGGCACATTCTCCACACATTTTGCAGTATTTGCTTCCGAGTACTGTCTATACAGCGGAGGGGCCCTGCCTACCATTTTACTTACAAACATGCTTTCTTTTGTCAGATGGTTAATCTCAATGTTAGAAAGTGTAAACCTTTGAACCATTGAGATAGACTCAAGTGAACAGTCTCTGCAATTAACAGTAGTACACTAACACAGTGACATTCTCATAGTGAGGTTGCATCATTCTTTATTTCAATAGCAGGAAAACTATTGCAAATTCACCTGGAATTCATTGGTTAACCTGCTGTTATATAGAGGTTACCAACTGCAAACAGCCAAATTAAAAATAAAAGAGGAAAACACAAAAGGGTAACTTGGCTGCTCTAGTCCACCATAAACATTATGGATGTACAGATCTCTCAACAAATTGAAACCATCTTTTGGGTAAATTTCACTTTACTCTATCTTGTAAATTTACAGTTCAGTCCAGTTTGCAGAGTCTCACTAGCAGCCTGGATGCTGAAACAACTTACAATTGTATTTCAACAGTCACAGGAATTCCCAAGAAACGCACCATTCCTGTTGATTTTTATGCTGTAGGTTTTGGAAAGGATCAACTATTTCCTATTACTTATGTTATGGACCAGACCAAACCCATTCAAAATACATTAAGATCATCTAGACCCTAACTTTTCCTCATTTTAAAGGTAGATGTCTGGCGTTGCATTCCAAATGCAATTTGATTGGTCAAACTCTTGAAGCAAAACACACTTTATTCATACACTATAATTAAAATACAATAAAAGAAATAATAGGAATATCTTAACTCTGTTGGAGAATGTAAATGATTAATAGATTATTTACTAAACAGTAAGTGTTCCATTATAGTAACATTCCATAAACACACCCTTGGCAAAGGCAAATTCAGTAAAACAGATTATTTCACATGCTATTCTAACATCAGAAAGAGAATCCGTAGCTTTTAAATGTAAAAGAGAGAAAAGAAAAAAACAGCTTCCACTTCCAATTTCAAGACCCCAGCAGTAACCACCACTAAAAAATTAAAACTAAAACTGCTGGTTCTGTGGGAACTTGTCCCCACCCATTCAGGTTGCTTCTATTGTTCTGACTTTAGGGGAAAAAAAACCCAAGGCTGCACAAGCTGTTCGCTTTATTGACTGTATAGCAGACTGCTCATCACTGCCACAACCCATCTCACCCCAATCCCATCTCATTCTTTCATCATAAAGAACACTGGACAAAATATAGCCCTAAAGCCATAGTATTATCACAATTACCATACTAACCTGCAACCAGGCTCCTCTGTCTTACCTTCTTGCTACCACTTTTACTGGAAGAGGATGTTGCTATGATGTTTCAAATAATACTTCGCTTGGGTGTGAGTACAAAGGTCCAGGCTAACATTCCAGTGCAGCACGGAGGCAGTGCTTCCTGGTCAATAGGAGGGGAATAGGAGGGAGGCACAGTGGCTTAGTTGTTAGCACTGCTGCCTCACAGCACCAGTGACCGAGGTTCAATTCCAGCCTCAGGAGACTGCCTGTGTGGAGTTTGCACATCCTCCTTTGTGTCTGCGTGCGTTTCCTGTGGGTGCTCTGGTTTCCTCCCACAGTCCAAAGATGTGCAGATTAGCTGAATTGGTCATGCTAAATTGCCCATACTGTTCAGGGATGTGTAGGTTAGGTGTGTTAGTCAGGGGAATGTAGAGTAATAGGATAGGGGAATGGGTCTGGGTGAGTTACTCTTTGGAGGGTCAGTGTGGACTTGTTGGGCCAAATGGCCTGTTTTATCTAGGGATTCCACCTAAAGGGATCTGGGTCAATTGCTGGCAAATTGGACTGAAAGAGTCTGTTTCTATGCTGTACAATTCTATGACTCAACATCAGAAAAGCAGATTATATGGTCATTATCACACTGCTGGTGTGTATTGACACAACTTGATTGACACATTTTCTCCATTACAATAATCACTGAAAGCACTTGTGTAAAAAAGAAAAAACAAACATTGTTTAAAATTGTGAACATTTATTTTATTAGCCTTCTATCTGCACAATGTGTAGAATAGATACCTATCATTGTGAACATTCTGCTCTTTACACCAATGATATTTTCAATTACATGTGCTGTACGTTGGATACATTTTCTGTTCTGATCTGAAACTTGTGCTCAATTTAATATGAAAATGGAGGATGAAGATTTGAATTTTTGATGGCAGGTCTAACTGTAGCTGCAATAAACAGTGTATACCAAGCAATTAATCAGCAAATGTATGGTTTAGGCCAGAGAAGAAAGAAAGAGAGAGGAGACAGAGAGAGAGAGAGAGAGAGAGAGAGAGAGAGAGTGAGTGAGTGAGTGAGTGAGTGTGAGAGAGAGAGAGAGAGAGAGAGAGAGTGAGTGAGTGAGTGAGTGTGTGTGAGTGTGTGTGAGAGAGAGAGAGAGACAGACAAAGAAAGAGAGAGAGAGCACGAGGGTGACAGAGAAAGAAGGAATTTGTGAAAGAGTGTGTGTGCACACGCATGTGCACAGGAGTGAGAATGTGGCTGTGTGTGTGTGTGTGTGTGTGTGTGTTTGGGGGCGCTGAGTTGTGTGAGAGTGACACGGTGTGACTGAGTGTGAGAGTGAATGTGTGTGTGTCTGTATCTGTGTGTGAAAGAGAGAGAGAGAGAGAGACACACACAGAGACAGAGACAGAGACAGACAAAGTGACAGGCTGTGTGGGTGACAGTCTGTTCCCATTCCCAGTGTAATGCCCAATGGGATTAGTGGATGTACAAACTAGAAACACTCACATTAGTAATTCAAGGGTGCCTGGTTAACGCTTGGTTTTAAGGTGGGGAACATATCTAGATCACCATTAATTTTAATAGAATAATGGATGTGTAGATCCCGAAGCACATTTTCCATGAATGTGGAGGAGTAAATGGTTCTCCAGATGCGAAGATGATTTTCTACCATTCCAGGAAAGTATCTGAGATTACAATCTCTACCCTAGAGTTGACTGACTCCTGAACCACAACAGGCTGGATTTTCTTCCAGGAATCAAGTTACAAGATCTGTCAAGCAGTCAGTCAGTCATGAAAGCTGGAGCTCTTTAAAATGACTCCATTA
This sequence comes from Chiloscyllium punctatum, assembly GCF_047496795.1. Classification (NCBI taxonomy): domain Eukaryota; kingdom Metazoa; phylum Chordata; class Chondrichthyes; order Orectolobiformes; family Hemiscylliidae; genus Chiloscyllium; species Chiloscyllium punctatum. The sequence goes on along the minus strand of NC_092787.1, from coordinate 12,798,611 downwards.
TCTGAGACTCCAAGTGTGATGGATTTCTGCTGCATACCACAATGACCATGACTGATGAAAGATTATTGTTGATTTTCCCCAGCCAGGGGGAGCAAAGGTACAGCACGCCTCCCAGAAACAAGAGCTAAAGGGTGGGATAGCAGGAACAGCGGTTCCCAACCTTCTCAGTATCAAGGCACACTGCAGTGAGGCAAACAATTCCACGGCAAAAAAAAACAAAACCACTTTCTTCTTTGTGAACTGAATTGATGCAAACGCCCACACAAACACAGTACCAAATTTCCGTGCATGTGCAGTCTGGAGGCTTGTGAATGCACAGTTAATAGTGGCGTCGGTGTCAATAGATCCCGTTTTTAATAATAGACATGGAGGCTCCAGAGGAGCTTGGAAACACAGATATATCCTTGATGCTCAGATGAACAGGCTGAAACCCACTGTCCAACAATGTCTTTGCTTCCACTGCTTTCCTGTTTTATTACAGCTGTTAACACACTAATAGTAACAGATTTTCCCCTCTGTAAGGTCAAGGTTTCAAACAACTTTTTTTAGATATAAAAAGGTCAAGCATTTAGATGCAAATTCTAGAAAGCATTGCTTCAAATCAACTGAGCAAAACTGGCGTTTGCTCACAATTCTGGAGGCAAACATTACATTGCTAAACAAGCTGTAAAAGACAGACTTCCATTTACATCATGTCTTTCATTGACTCCCAAAACACTTAACAACCAGTGAAGTACTTCTGAAGGGGGGGGGGGGGGGGGGCACTGCTGCACTGTTGGAAAATTGTGATTTGTGAATAGAAAGTTATGAGCTAAACAAAGATAATAATAACTTGGAGTCACGCTCTCTCTCCCACTGTTAGCAAAAGTTGTTTGCAATTGGACTCAGTGACAACCGAGACAGTGAAAATTAAAATAGCTATCCAAGAATTCTCCTACTCCCCATCCCAGGGGATGGTGAGAAAACAAGGGCTTTACTCCGAAAGACATTAAACAGATGGCCTCCTCTGAGCCATCCTGACCTAGGGACTCACCTCAGGCTCAAAATCATTTATGATAATGAACAGATCCCACACAGCCTCATCCACCAGGACAAAATATTGTCAAAGTCAGATTTATGTTGACTGCATGGCATTCCCTCACATATGGTAGCAAACATAGATAAATAATACATTTTAGAAAGGAAAATTAGGTCATATTTTATGTGGGAACTAAAACCCTAAATATATTAGGGGAGTAAATGAATCCAGGCAAGAAATATTAAGACCATATTAATATAAGAAACAGGAACAGGAGTAGGCCATCTGGCCTGCTGAGTCCACCCAGTCATTCAATAAGATCACGGCTGATCTTTTCGTGGACTCTACTCCACTTATCCGCCCACTCACCATAACCCTTAACTTCCTCACTGTTCAAGAACCTCTCTTTGTCTTGAAACCATTCAACGGGGTCGTCTCAACTGAGCAGCAAATTCCTCAGATCCCCAGGAAAGTAAATGAAGCACTAGGATTTGTTTCTTAAGGAATTGAAATGGGAAATAAAAAAAGTAATTAGAACTTTCTGTTACATCTTGTTTACACCACACTTGGAGGATTGTGTACAGTTTCAATCACCATATCCTAAAAAGGATAGACAGACACTGGAGAGAGTACAAAACATATTTATAAGACTGCTATCAGGTATGTGAGACTATATCTATGACACATGTTGGGTAGGGGAGGGGGCTGAGTGACTGGAGGACTTGGAAATATGAATTGTTTTGCAACAGTTTAAGAGTGTGGACTGGGAATTATGTGCCCGTTGGATGTGTGCGGGCAAGGGGGAGTATGTACTAAAGGGAGGGTAGCTATCCTCACCAATATAGCCTCACCATTCCTGAGCTCATGTCTATATTACAGGTTGCCAATAAAAATGATAGCCCTGTGCACCACATATCAATAAGGGACAACTTGTGATTGCTCAAAGCTCAATGCACTGCCAAATAATTATCCAGTTGACGTCGGCAGTCAGACAACAAAAGGATTCCTGGTTTTGTTTTTCCAAAGTACTTAAAGTTGTAGGAAGGAGATTGCGGTGTTATCATTGGAGAGTACCCTTTATCCATCAAGGTCACCTCCTTGTAAGTTAGCACCCTGCTTTGTTTTCCACCAACACATTCTTTAAAATCCGTGGCTGTGCTGTCATCCCCACACTGTGAAATAAAAATCAAGCCAGTCTGAAGCTCCCAAACTCAGTTGGATCTGGGATCCTTCCTGGTCAAGCCTACCTGCCTGTAGTCCCAGTGGTGTCCACTAAAGAGCACTGGCACTGCTGAGACTGTTGGTGCTGCCAGCATCTTCCCAGGATTGGACATTTTCTTGCCCCTTCCCCTATAGGGAAGGACAGAGACCCCATTGGGAGCTGGTGTGACCCACCCAAAGCACTTGGTAGGTGTGGGCATGCTTCTAACCAGCCAATCTCCGAAAATATGTCACTACGCAGCCTCGGATTCCACTAAAGGAGATCAAAACGAGACGTTGTCAATATAAACTAGTCACCAAGAGTCAAAGCAGGAGCTCAGGGCCCTCTTGTGGCTCAGTGGTAGTATCCCTACCCCTGGACCAGGTACCCAGGCTTAAGTCCCACCCACTCCAGGAGGTGCGTAATAACATCTCTGAACAGGTGAATTAGAAAAATAGGTCAAAGCAGGAATTCATAAGAAGCTATATAGAGACTGGTGAGGATGTAGAACTCACCACCACAGTGAGAATAGATATTGATACAGTAAACAGAACCTGGATAGGGGGAGTGGGGAAGCGAGGGATTGATGGTGTGAGATAAAGGAGGAGGGTTCAAAGAGAGCATCAACTTGGACGTGGCATAGTCAAGCTGGAGACCCTGTCTCAATGCTGGAGATGTGATATAATTCTATTTAATACTAAGAAACATAAGAATAGGAGGAGGCCATTCAGCCCATTGAGCCTGCCCTGCCATTCAACAGAGTCATGGCTGACTGAGCATTTCAAAGCCTTTCACCCACAACATCCCCATAACCCTGGACACCAGTGCTATTCAGAAATCTATCAATCCTGACCATCAACTTATCCAAAGCCTGAGCCTGCACATCCAGTGGTAGCAAAGTTCAAAAATTCCCAACGGTCTGAGTAAAATAACGTCATCTCATCTCGGGCTCAAGTGGCATCCCCCCCTTATCATTAAGCAGTCCTGCTTCTAGACTCCCCAGTTAGGGAAAACATCCTACCCACAGCAATCCTGTCTATCCCTTTAAATATTTTGTAGGTTTCAAGAGTTGAAAAGGGACAACATGAAGGGCAACTGGATTAATTAGATAGCTTTTTAAAAGCTGGTAAAAGGCTCAATGGATCAAATGGTCTTTTTCTGCCCTGCATGATTTTACCACCATTAGGAGGCCCTTACACTAATTATTGTGAGCTGAGTTGTGTTTTACAGTTGATAATCCCTTCATTTCCTGTGCAATCAGAGTGTTGCAAGTAAAAGGTTTGCCTCATCACTTTCCAACAAGGAACCTGGCTGTGGGTCATGATTAGCCTCCTGCCACTCTACTCCATCTCACTCTCTCAGCGTATCTTTCTCTGTCTAACATTTATTGCCAATCCCCAAGTACCTTTCAGAAAATGGTGGTGAACTACCTTCTTGAACTGATGCAGTCCTTGGATTTCCTGTACTTCCATAATGCCGTCAGTGAGGGAATTTCTGGATTTTAATCCAGTGACAGAGAAGGAATGGTGACATAATTCCAAGGCAGAATGGTGCAAGGCTTCAAGAGAACACGCAGGTAGTGGTGTTACCATGCAACTGCTTCACTTCTCTTTCTATGGGGTATACACCTCACCCACTCAGTGGGATACTGAGCTCCAAATCCATGCTGCACTGAAAGCATCTGGAATGCCTGCCTGAATCGACATAATGAGGTCCCAGCAGGAAGTGAACCTGCTGGTGCACCATAGCACGTGTCTTCAGGTCTGATCAAAATCCCAGGCCTGGACGCAAATCAAACCAGGTTAGCTGGCCCCTTCCAAGTGACACATCGACCAGCGCTCTACACCAATAGTGCCAGTTTTGACAGATACCATTCTGGATTGTTCAACACTTTGACCAATGGTTGAATCCAAACTTTCGAGCAATTCAAACTCGTCATAAAATTTCAAGTCGGTTAACTCTCTCCTCTGAAGAAAGGTTAAAAAATTCCAGACGCAACTGGCGTTATAGTCTCCTGCAATGGTTAACTACGACGGAGAAAATAAAAAGACCATTTTCTTCCTTGGAAGTTCTGACTACTACAGTTTCCAAAAGAGAGGGTCAGTGACTGGCGTTACTGTCAGCTTGATGTGTTCAACTTGGTCTCCTGGGAGGTACAGTGTTTAAATAAGGAGCACTGGTTTAGTCTGTTGGTAGAATAACTGAACCAGCAGTAAACTAAGGTGTCATTCGACCTCTGAAAAAACACACAACTTAAACCAAAGTGCATGACATTTAGAGCGAAATTTGAAAAGGCTTCAGTTTTTCTTTTGGCAACTTCATTTTCTGTATGTAATCTGTTATTTCACAAAGAAGAAAACAAACTCGGTAAAACAGTCAAATATCTGTAGTATCATTTCAAAGCTCATCAATCACAAACCGAATAAACTAAGAAAAATCATTTTCAACGATGCTTTTCCTGTTTTTGTAATTGTTTGGTCTCAAATTTGTTATTTTTGTTTTGATACCTGTTCCATCATGTGGTTTCAATCCGATATTATTTCTGGAGGTGAATATATATTTTTTTAATGCATTCATGGATGTGGACACCACTGGCAGGGTCAGCATTTATTACTCAGTCGTGGTGAACTGCTTTCTTAAAAAGCTAGGGTTTAGGTGATGGTAGATGAGATGTGGGCATTGCGGGCTAGTCTAACATTTATTGCCAATCCCCAAGTACCTTTCAGAAAATGGTGGTGAACTACCTTCTTGAACTGATGCAGTCCTTGGATTTCCTGTACTTCCATAATGCAGTCAGTGAGGGAATTTCTGGATTTTGATCCAGTGACAGAGAAGGAATGGTGACATAATTCCAAGGCAGAATGGTGCAAGGCTTCAAGAGAACACGCAGGTAGTGGTGTTACCATGCAACTGCTTCACTTCTCTTTCTATGGGGTAGAAGCAGCAGGTTTGGGAGATGTTGCACAGCAGCCTTGCATCTTGTAGATGGTGCACACCGCTACCAGTCTGTTTTAGGGTTGGAGGAAGTGAATGTTTGAAGTGGCAGATTGTGCGGATCAAGGAAGCTGTTGGTTCTGAATGGTATTGAACTTAAAGTGTTATTGGAGACATTGCATTTATATGGCTGGTCTCGTTCAGTTTCTGGTCAATGATAGCCTGCAGGATGTTGATGGCAGGGGATTCGATAATACAATTGGGTTTGAATGTCAAGCAGGATGTTCAGACTCTTCCTTACTGAAGACAGTCATTGCCTGGCACTTGTATCATGCAGTTTGATTTGTTTTATTGTCACATGCACCAAGGTAGTGAGGAGCTTTGTTTTGCATGCAATGCAGGCAGATCGTACCACACAAAGTGCATTAGGGTAAGAGAACAAAACAAGGAATACAATGTTATGGCTGCAGAGAGGGAGCACAGAAAGCGAGATCAACGTTAAATTTAAAATTTGAGAGGTGTATTCAGAAGTCTAATAACAGCGTGGAAGAAGCAGTTCTTGAATCTTGTTTGTTACTTACCATATATCAGCCCAGACCCAAATGCAGTTCATGTCTTGATGCATGTGGGGAGAGACTGCCTCACTATCAGTTGCAAATAATACTGAACATTGAACTTACGAAGGAGTGGAAAGCATTGATAAAATAGCTGAAGATGGTTGAGGGCATTTCCCTGGGGAACTTCCAATGGTGCATTACATTAAATTACAGCTACACCCCCACCACCAAATAACTACACTTTTCAAAACAGGAAAACAGGATGGAACTGGAGGAACAATTCATTAAAATACAACTTCACAATGCTTTTCATTATGAAGGTAGCACAGAGAGTACTCACTGGACAAATATTCCCTTGGGTTTTCAGTAATTCCATAACTCAAGGAAAAAGAGCGAAGATCATTAAATGCAATACAGAAAGCATCAGCTTGATTGAAATCTCTGGCAGGGACCATGAACACCGAGCTGGCCAGGCAAAAGGGTGCAAAACAAGGTATTTTTATGACTTGGTCACCAAGGCACTGCATCTGTAAGAGAACCCAAAACAAATCCCTTCTCTTTCTCAGAATGTTCATGTTTGTAGTTTGAAGGTTTATTGGTTTTGGTTAGCTACACATTTTGGAGTAAAGATTGCCGATTGAAACTTCGAAGGTTGATGTCAGCATTACTCAGCATAGGCACCACATGCTGTCATTTTAATTTATTTTGCTCTTTTTGAAGGTAGTGTCAAAACGTGTGGCACTGGAAAAACACAACATCTGATGCTGCCTGACCTGCTGTGCTTTTCCAAAGCTACACTTTTCCGACTCTGATAGCCAGCATCTGCAGTTCTCACTGCATATTTCCTTGGAAGGTAAGTTCATGTTTGAGAGGAAAGGGAAGACAATGGTTGCAATAGGTCAGAGGATTGAAGAAATAATGTCACTTCTCCTACTCTGCCGAAAGTTTAAACTTTTTTTTGTTATTTAGAAGCACCAAAAACTTTTCTCCTCAAATTGCAATGTATTGCAAATAACCTCCAGACAGCAATCGCCTAACTTTCCTTCGATTGTTTTGTGGGGAAAGGACTAGAATCAGGTGCAATGCTGGTCCCACCCCAGTGATGTTGCTGCTCGTTGTAACAGCCCTGTTCTATGTTTAAAAGGAACCCCTTCCTCTCAGGGCAAGCAGGAATAAGTTGAGGCAGATTCCGATAATGTTCACAAATCTGGAGTCAGGACAAGATCCTTTCAGAGGTCCATCCAGATGGACAGCTGCCAAATAGGATGCTGGAGCTGCTCTGTCAGGTCTCTGCTGCTTTTGGAACACAAAACCCATTTCAGGTGTGGGCAGCACCTGTAAGGAGTTGAAAAGCTCCATTGTAATTGCATATTCCATGCAAAGATTTTGCAATATTTCTGAACATCAAGTTTGTTCAAAATTTCACAAACTAGAGCAGACGTTGAGGCATCGTCTACTGAAGGGTCACTCACGGCATCATCATCAAAGGAAGACGCCAAGTTGCCTTTGAGAGAGAGTCACCTGACCCAAAATGTGGAGTCTTCCCTCTCCACAGGTGCTCCCATACTTGCTGAGTTTCTCCAGTAATTTCTGTTGAGGTTTCAGTCTCTTTCATTTTTTAAAAAATAAGTGCTTTTTCTTTTCTGGCCTTTTGCATAACCTCACCACACAATGATCCGCCTGACTCCTTGATTTCCATTGTAATCAACCACGAGGTTATATTTTCTTTATTTGTCCTTAGGTCATGAACATGACCAAATGGATGAGCATTTGATGTCAATCCCCAATGGCTCTCGAGGAGGGAGTGGTGAGCTATCAGATTGCACTGCTGTCATCCATGTATTACAGGTACATGCTCAGTGTTCTGCGTTTTCCCTGCAGTGATTTTTTTTTATGAACTGAAGGGTTTGCTGGGCTATTTCAGGGGACTATGAATGAGTCCAACATGTTGTTGTGGCTTTGGAGCAACGTGTAGGCTGGAGTAGGGAAGGATAGTGGATTTCACTCCCTGAAGATTACTAATGAACTGGAAAGTTTTTTATAACAATCTGGGAGTTCCACTGTTTCCTTGCTGCGTGTGGGTCTAAAAAGGTTAACACTGAAGCAAATGTTGTTGTCACAGGGGCAGAACAGTGAAAGGTGTAGGACCTATCGTTCTGTCCTCCTGACAGTTTCTATATTAATGTCTACCACACCAATGCAGTTTGTCACTTGTTGCTAATGTGTAATGAAGTATACCTTGTTCAATATCAAGGCCTCTTCTAGTTAGACCAGGAAGTGGCTTTGCCCCTATCACACAAGACCCAGTAAGACCTGCAGATCCCTACACTCATGATGACAACAGCTACCTGAACAGGTGGTGTGCTGGTTTAGCTGCACATTCAGGAGACATGTGACTATGTAGAATTTTATCCCAGATTTTATTCATAGAATTTAAATTGCCCAGGTGCTGTGGTGCAATCTGAACTCATGCCTCCATGAACTAACCCAGGCCTTTTGTATTACTAGTTCCATGTCAATACCATTCATAAACCCACCCACTCCAAACTGGTATCAAAACACATGACACAGCTGTCAGTTAGTAGCTGTTAGATACGGTAATGGTAATGATAGAGTTAACTTGTGAGCCATACAGAGCTAACCTGACAGTGTCACTGAGCCGCGGGTTAAAGATCCATTGGGAGTCTGGCACAGTTGCCTGATGAAGACACGTGAGTTTTCCAAGCCTCATTAGAAATAGTTAGTATGCCGAACAGTTAATCTGATCTGTAAATGGTTTCTCTAATGTAACAAACTGCACTGTGTTCAAACAGACAAGAGCCTCTTCTAATGAGACTTATTCATGGTTCATTTTGCAAACACAGAAAATAAGAGCAGCAGTAGACCATTCAGCCCCACCAGGCTGCTCTGCCATCCCATAAGACCATGGCTGATCTGTTAGTATTTTAAATTCCACATTCTTGTCTACCTTATTGATAACCTTTGCTTCCTTTAGCTTCCTTTAGAGCCTATAGCTCTACTTGGTCTTAAAAATACACATGACACTGCTTCGTTATCACAGAATGACAGAATGGTTACACAACACAAGGCAGCAGAAACTCAGGAATAAGGAATCTGCTGACATTCGTAACAAATTTTGGTATTGGCAATGATGTGAACCAAATCCAGCTGCTCCATTCTGTAGAGCCCAGTGGCTCAGACGTTAGCACTGCTGCCTCACAGTGCCAGGGACCCTGGTTCAAATCCAGCCTCAGTTGACATTTGTGTTGAGTTTGCACATTCTCCCAGTCTCTGCGTGGATTTCCTCCCACAGCCCCAAGATGTGAGGAATAGGTAGCACAATGGTTAGCACTGCTGCCTCACAGCGCCAGAGACCCGGGTTCAATTCCCGCCTCAGGCGACTGACTGTGTGGAGTTTGCACGTTCTCCCCGTGTCTGCGTGGGTTTCCTCCGGGTGCTCTGGTTTCCTCCCACAGTCCAAAGATGTGCAGGTCAGGTGAATTGGCCATGCTAAATTGCCCCATAGTGTTAGGTAAAGGGGTAAGTGTATGGGTGGGTTGCACTTCGGCGGGTCAGTGTGGACTTGTGGGGGCCGAAGGGCCTGTTTCCACACTGTAAGTAATCTAATATATAATGATATATTTTATATATGTGTATACATAATATGCTAAATTGTCTAGGTGGATTGGCCATGGGAAATGCGGTGTTACAGGGTGGGAGAGTGGATTTGGGTGATATGCTGTGCAGAGGGACAGTGTGACTTGATGGGCTGAATGACCTGCTTCCACACTGTAGGGATTCTTCAAGTTTGAATATTTTACTCACAGAAATCAACAAAATGTTTTACGCCAAATTGGGTATTTCTTTCTCTTTTAAACCACAGTTACTTTTAATTACTGTTGTAGAATCAGAGAATCACTACAGTGTGGAAACAGGCCATTATTGGCTCCTTATTACTTAAGAATATGAAATGCGTTAGTCATGGAATCTACTGTGACATACTTAAGGATTTTCTTTAACAAGCAGCAACCCCACACGCACAGCTTTTACAAGGTGCTACCCTTGGCTCAGTGATAACACTCACAGCTGAGTCTAAGGATTGGGGTTTCAAGGAGACAAATCCTACTTCAGAGATTTGGGGATGTAACCTGGGGTGACTTCAGTGCAGCAATTAGCAAGTGCTGTGCTATCTGAAATGTTAAACTGAGGCTCTCATGTAATCTCACCAACCTAAGCCAAGCAGGGGAGTTTGCTCAGTTTCCAGACCAAATATTTATCCCTGAATCAACACCTAAAAAACAAACTAACAGTCAGCACGAGGACCATCTGCAGGACCTTGCCGCACACAATTTGGATTCAACAATGACTTGCGCTTCCAAAATATGTCATTGGTCGGAAAGCATATTGGCACATCTGAGGATATGGAAAATGCTCCATAAATTCATATCCATCCTTCCTGATATAGGTTGCTTAAGTAAGTGGTTAAAGTGATGGGAAGCCAATTTTTGTAATGAATCTAGACACATAATTTATGTTTTGATTGAGGCAAAACTCTTGAGGCATCAGAGTTCCTTTAGAAGAGGTATGTGTGCAAAAACCCTGACCGTATCCTGGATGGCATTTTAAAGATATATTTGTAACTGCATTTAGTGGGCTGTGCTGGAAGTACGGGTGGAAGGTAGGGCCACAAAACCACGTGTCAAGTTTGTATCCTGCATTATCTTTGAAAGAAGCTTTGTGCCATAAATGAAATTGTCATGTGGTTTTGGTACTTTTTGAAATAGACATTGTACAGTAAAAGTCTTGAACAACATGCCCGAATGTCAAGCGTTGCAAAATGAAATAAAAGCAGTCTTGGATTCTACAGCAACATGAATCTCCTGGAAATAGTGATCATAACAGGATAGATTTTAGCATTAATTTTGAGTGCAAGAAACTCTGATCTGAAACAATTGGGCCAAAGGATGAGAGATGAATTGACTGAAGTGGACTGGGAAAGGAGTTTAACAGAAAAGTTGGTTAAGGCACAATGATAGGTTCTTAAGAAAACAGGTAATGACTCATGGCAAAGACATATCCCAATGAGGAAGCAGCATTCTAGGAAGGGGATAAACCAAACCATTGTTAACCAAGAAAGTTAGGGATAGCGTCAAACTGAAAGATAAAACTTGCAATGTGACAAAATAGTGGTAAGTCAGAGGATTGTGAATGTTTTTTTAAAAAAAAATCAACAAATGATGATCAAAAAATAATAAAGTCAGAAAATAAACTGAGGCTAAACTGGCAAGTAATATCAAAATGAACAGCAAGAGCTTCTTTAAATATATAAAAAGAAAAGATCGAGCCTAAAGTGAACATACATTCTCTTAGAGAAGGAGGCTGGTGACAGATAATGGGAATGAGGAAGTAGAGTTTTCACTTTAGAAGCCCCTAATAGCATTCCAGAACATTAAATAATCAGGAGGCAAATGGGGGAAAGAAAGTCATTGTTATAACTATCACTAGGGAACAAAGTACTAGGAAAGCAAATGGGCTAAAAGTTGACAAGTCTCCTGGCCCTGATGGGTTGCATGCTAGGATATTAAAGGAAGTGGCTACAGAGGTAATTAATACACTGGTAGCAATCTTCCAAAAATCCTTAAAATCTGAAGTAGTTCCAAATAACTGTAGAACTGCCAATGTAACAGCCTTATTCAAGAAAGGAAGGAAACAATAACCAGGTAACTACAGGATAGTTAGCTTAATGTCAGCCATTGGGAAAATAACAAAAGGGCATTTAGAAATGCATGATATCAAACAGAGCTAGCATGCTTTGTGAAGTTGACAACATGCCTAACAAAATTATTAGAACTGAGGAAGTAGCAAGCAGAATAGATAAAAGGGGACCCAGAGGATGTAATATATCTGGATTTCTAAAAGGCATTCAATAAGGTAGCACTTGATATAAGACCCCATTTTTTTTTTGGGGGGGGGGTCGAATATTAGCATAGAGGATTGGCTAATAGGAGAGAGACAGTTGGGATGGCAACCTGTTATTTACAGAGTACCACAGGGATCAGTGCTGGGTCTACAATTGTTTATATATATCACTAACATAGATAATGGAAGTGAGTGCACTAATGTGAACACAAAAATAGAAGACAAATGGTAAAGTTAGCATAGTCTGCAGAGGGATACAGACTGGTTAAGAAAGTGGTTTAAAAAAAAGAGTAGATGTAATATGTGAGAAATGGGAGGTTATGCACTGTATCTGGAAAAACAGAATGTGTGATTTCAATGGAGAAAGACTGCAGAAAGCTGCAACACAAAGAGATTTTGGGTCCTAATGCATGAAATCACAAAATATTAGCAGGTAATAAGGAAGGCAAATGGGTTGTCACCGTTATTTCAAAGGGAAAGGAATATACAAATGGAGAGGTCTTGCCATAAGTATACAAGGCAGTAGTCAGACCACACAAGATACTGCAAACAGTTCTGGTCCCTTATCTAAGGAAAGATGTACTGCATTGGAGGTAGTCTACAGGAGGCTTATGAGGCTCATCCTGGGTCGAGAGGGATTTTCTTACGAGGAGAGGTTGAGCAGGTTGGGCTGCTAACCATTGACATTTAGAAGAATGAAAGGCAATCTTATTGAAATACAAGATTCTTATGGTCCTGATAGGAAAAACATAAAGAGGTTGGTTCCACTTGTGGGAGAATCAAAGGGCATCATCCCAAAGTTAAGACAGTGACAAGGAGGACTGCCTTCTCTTAGAAGGCAGTGAATCTGTGGAATTCTTTCCCAGTGACGACTGTCGAGACTAGATTGTCAAGTTTATCAGAGGCTGGGATAACTAGATTTTTAATCAGTAAGGGAATCAATGGTTATGAGGAAAAGGCAGGAAAGTGGAGTTGAGGATTGTCATATCAGCCATTGAATGGTGGAGCAAATTTGATGGGCTGAATGGCCTACTTTTACTATTGTTTTTAATTGAAATGTCAGGTGACTTTCAGTGAGCCAGTGATGAGCCTGCCTCTTCCAGCTTCCAGTACAATTGCATGCATACATCTCTAAACAACAAGAGTGTACCAAACAGTGCTGCAGAAAACTGGACAAACCTCTGGTTTGACAATGCTCCATAAATCCAAATAATTTTGTCTTTTCTTTCCCAATTCTATACGTCTCCGTATGCAACTTGGAAATGATGTCATTCCTCGAAACCAAATTTTGAATCATGTCTGAAACAAAGGCAAAATACAAATGTGGCCTCCAATTCAGAAGGTATGGAGGTGGAAGCAATAGTCACAGAAACATGGTGACTACAAGTCAAAGTATAAAGAGCGCCTTACTTCATGGCAAGTGAGGTGCACTGAGAGGCAATGACAATAGCTGATCAGATTTTACCCAGTACATCCCTGGAAAGCTAAGATGAAACCTCCTGGGACAGGAAAATGACTCAAACCTGCCTTACAAACATTAAAATGGGCAGACTCTGCTGAAAGCAGCCAGTACAGTCTGTCAATGGGGACTCTAGGGTCTGGCTTGGAGTGTGTTGCAAGGTGGGTAAGACTATTCTCAGTTTCCACAGTCTCCTATGCCAGACAGTCATACAGGATGTTCCGATCCCAGCACTGTAGGATAGAAAAGTAAAGGTTGCAAACTTGAAATCAAACTATCTGTCTCACACAACTTTCCAGTAAAGGTAGCATTTAGCATTTTCTCTGGCAGTTTTCCAATATACGCTCAATGCTCCTTGTCTGCTGGGTGGTGGTGGGGGGGTGGTGGGGAAGGGAAAGAGAGGTGGAACAGACCTTTGGAGAACGAGGCAGCTAACAGCAAATTTTTGAACAAGGATTTTGAACTGGACAGGCTAATTGTGGTGACACACACAAACCTCTGAGGCAAGAAGTGAAGCTTAATGATCTTCAAACAGGTTCCAGCTGTTTCTTTTCTCCTTATTGATTCTCATGGCAGTTCCACATCACATTTCGATCAACCAACATGTGGAAGTAATACTTTTCTTTGAGGAGCCCACCAATTTGCAACTGGAGTGCTTTCATCATGTATTAGTCCCTTCGTGTGGTGGATGATATAGTGGCCATGGAAAACATGCAGCAGTGAGCTGATTCCCATTTACTCAGATGACTCTATACTTTATAGCAATATAGACTGTGAGGCAACCTAATAACCAGATGCAAAATAACTCAGGAGCTAGACTGTGACATCAACAAATTATTTCAATCTTCCTAGTTAGAGGCCCAGGAAGTATGCATTCAAACTACACCTGCATTCAAAACAGAATCATAGAATCCCTACAGTTCAGATTAAGGCCACTTGGCCCCACTGGAGTCTGCACTGATCCTCCAAAGAGCATTCCCACCTAGACCCACCCTTCCCTCATCCCTGCAACCCCTACACATCCCTGGATGCTTTAGCATGGCCAATTCTTTGGCCTGTCGGAGGGAACCGGAGCATTCAGCAGAAATCCAAGCAAATTCCACGGTTGCCCGAGGTTAGAATTGAACCCAGGTTCCTGGTGCTGAGAGGCAGCGGTGGTGGACTGGATGGAGGGTCTGCGCTGATGTTTGGCCATGCACAGGTTGAAGTACACGAAAGGCAGACAGATGGTTAAAGAACATAAGCCCAATGTGATCTCCTTGACTGCTTTCGATTGTCTGTCAGGGCCACATTCTATAGTTTCTTGGCTGTGGAGTTTTGTTTTGATTTGCAACAGGCTCTATTTGCATTAGGTAGCTGGAAACTGGGGGTGGATTAACCAGAGCGAGATGGGATCAGATTACATGGGAACGATGTGGGCCTGTTGTTTACGGCTCCATTGAGTAAACACATGATGCTGGTTTTGATGAACCATTAGATAAACTCATGCGAAACATCCAGGGAAACAAAGGCCATTCCATCTTCTGCGATTTGATGCTCGAAATGGTGAGAGGCAATGGAATAAAGGCAGCTCTATTTTCTCACATCTCTTTTCTGGATAGTCTATGATTCTATTTCAGGCTCTGAAACGTTGACATTTTCAAAATCTTAGATGTTATTGGGGAACGTGAAAATCTGGGGTTACAAATTAGCAGTCGAGAATATGGTGCTGGAAAAGCAGGCAGCATCTGAGGAGCAGGAGAATTGATGCGTTGGGCAAAAGCCCTTCATCAGATTCCTGCTCCTTGGATGCTGCCTGACCTACTATGCTTTTCCAGCACCACACTTTCGACTCTGATCTCTAGTATCTGCACTCCTCACTTTCTCCTAGTTACAAGTCAACACAAAAGTAACATGGTATCACTGATTCAACTGAAGGTTCTCCTAGTTGGGAAATGGTTACCTTAAAACGCTTTAAATTTTGTGATTTCGCTTCTGCTGAACCAGAGATTGAATGCAAAAGGTTAATATTTCCTTTTGGAGGTAGAAAAACTCTGCTCCAAAATCAAGATGAAAGAAACATAAAAAAGTTAATCTGAAACAGAAAAATTAAATTTTTCTGATAAAGACTAATTAATATTGCATAGGAAGAGACAGGCTGTGTCTTTTCTAGGACGGGGCTCAGATGAATAGAGTTACATTATCCTCTGGTCTGAAAAGTCAAAACAGCAGTGAGCTTCATAAATAGGAAATCATGAGAGAATCTCATAGGAAAGCCTTCAGATTAATCACATTAAAAAAATATCAAAAATTATTAGCATTGATTTAAGAAACTTACAACAAATTGTAAAGACTTCAACAGGGGAATGTTTCTCATGCCCTAGACATAATACAAACAATAGGCAAGGTGGGACGGGGCAGAATGATAGTGATCACAGCACCAATGTCAAGTTGGCAATGAGGAAACTGGAGACTGAAAGAACACGAGTCTTGTCAGGACAACAAGTAATTCGATGGTTCCCAAGAATTCCAGAGAGAAATTCAAGAGAATGTGAAGTGCCTTCACTTGGAGGTGATAGTTTTACCGAACTGGCAAAGGTTACTTTGATTCCATTAGCCTGTCCTGATTGAAAACATCGAGGGGCCTGGACGAAAGAGCCAGTTTCTAACAACACAGGTTCCGATCACTGCAATTCCCCAAAAGCTGAGTTCCCAATATTAATGAACAAAGACACTAACTGAGGATCAGATATTCCTATTAATGGATAGGAAACAAAAAAAAAACAAATTACCTTGGGAGGAGATGGCTGACTCTCCCTCTCACAATCCCTTGCAGGGATGGAAACAAAGAAAAGCAATAAGAACCACCTTTATAGATGTAAATGAGATTAGACTTCAAGCAAATAATTAGACAGGAATATAGAAGCAGGAATTTTGCAGCTTTCCCATATTCAGTTAGGTCACAGCTGATCTGCATCTTAACTCCACTATAGCATGCACTGCTTTGATGTATGACCTGACCCATTTTGATTGAGTGATAAATTAATAAATGTATTCACAAGTCGGAATTCTGTTCTAATGAAAACATACACAGTGAAATTTACAGAGAGTCGCACAGAATTGCTCCACCACTGTTGGTTAATTGACCAACCCGCCACATCACTACACGGCAAAATAAAGCAAAGAACTGAGAATGCTCAAGATCTGATACACACAAAAACAAACAGAAAGTGATGGAGAAACTCAGCAGGTCTGGCGACATCTGTGGAGAGAAAGCAGAGTTAACTTCTCTGGTCCAGTGATCCTTTGTTTGTTTTTGGTTCATGTTACTGTAGAGAATAGGAAGCAGTTCCCACATCTGATTTTTTCATTATTCATAGACTGCTTACAAAGATGTCATTACATTGACTTGATGCTACTGAAGGTAGATTTTAAAATGGAGTTGTTCTAAGTGCTAGATGTAACACTCTAGTGAGACAGATGTCAAAGTAATTACATTTTACTTACCCATACTTGGCTTCAGAAACTTCTAAGAAATTGTAAAGGTTATTGGATGGGCAAAGTTTTCTGTTAAAGAACTTGTCTACAGTCAGAACCAAAATCTCTCCATGCATAAACAGTTTCTATTGTTTGCCTCCAACTCACCAGATTTTTGGAAGATTTAAGCTATTGTTTCATCCACAACTTTGACAACATACCAAAGATTAGCTTCACTATTTTGGCAGATGTAAACAATTTGTATTGCCAAGCTCAGTTATATGTGAAAGCTGTTTTTCCCATCCAGTTCAAATGTACACCAAAATGTATTCCTGCAGTTACAAAGATTCGCTATCTAATGCTTAAATCCTGTAGCACTCAATGATCATCGAATCATCATAGAATCCCTCAAGTGTAGAAGCAGGCCATTCAGCCCACCAAGCCCACACTGACCCTCTGAAGACCATCTCACCAGACCTACATCCCTACAACCCTGCATTTCCCATGGCCAATCCACCTAACCTGCACAGCTATGGAGGAAACCAGAGCACCTGGAAGAAACCCAGGTAGATGCAGAGAGGATGTGCAAACTCCACACAGACAGTTGCCAGAGGCTGGAATCGAACCTGGGTCCCTGGCACTACGAGGCAGCGATGCTAACCACCAAGCCACCCTTGCAGGTAAACACTTTTGTAAAGGTTTGAGATGAATTTTACCATACTGACGCTAAATGGAAACTTTCTGTTCCATGTATGTTTGTTTCCTTATTTCTCTCTCCATTTCTAGTTTTAAAACAAGCGGATTCACTTAACCCTGGTTAATTGGTGGTGTACAGAAGTGTGATGGGAAGCTCCATCAAGTGCTGACACGTACAACTATTTTACGCATTATCTTATGTAATATACAAAACAATGCAAACAAACTTAAAGCGCAGATTAAAATGAGCAGGTTCAATGTTGCAGGTATAACAGAGATTGGTGCGATGGGAATTGGGACTGGGATTAAACATCCAAGGAAACACATTCTATCAAGATGACAGACACATGGGCAGAGGGGGTGCAATTGCCTCGTTAGTAAGAACTTAAATTAAATTAAATTAAATTAAATTAAATTAAATCGATAACAAGTAGTGATAGAGAGTTAGAAGGCACAGACTCTGTGTGGGTAAAGTTGAGGAACTGCCAAAGGAGAAAAAACCCAGATGGGAGTTGTGCACTGACTGTCCAAGCAGTAGTCAAGATGTAGGGAAGAAAAACTAAATCAGGAGATAGACAAGGCATGGAAGAGAGGCACGATCACAATAATCATGGGGGACTTCAACTTGCAGGTGAAAATCAGGTTGGTAGTGGATCTCGAGAAAGGGAATTTGTGGAATGGCTCTGAGATGTTTATTTTGGAGCAGCTTGAGGTAGAGCCCATGAGGGAGCAACAAATGTAGTGCCGGAAAAGCACACTGATCAGGGCAGCATCAGAGGAGCAGGACAGTCGACATTTCGAGCAGAAGCTCTTCATCAGGAGTGAATACTGAACAGCCTATGCTCAAAACCTGCCCCTCGGATGCTGACCTGCTGTGCTTTTCCAGCACCACACTTTTTTTGACTCTGATCTCCAGGATCTGCAGTCCTCACTTTCTCCCCACTAGGCAATTCTGGATTTAGTGATGTATAATGAGGCAGATTAGATCAGGGAGCTTAAGGTGAAGGAATCCCTTAGGAGCTGCGACCATAAAATTATAGAATTCGCCCTGCAGTTTGAGGAGGAGAAGCAGGAATCAGACGCAATGCTATTACAATTGAGTAAAGGTAACTACTAAAGACATGAGGGAGGCACTGGCTAGAGTTAATTGGAAGAGGGGCCGAGCAGGGAAGATGGTGGAGCAGCAACGGCAGGAGTTTCCGGGGTAATTCGGGAGGCACAGCAGAAATTCATCCCAAGGAGGAAGCAGCACACTTGAGGGGAGGATGCGACAAGGGAAATCAGAGACAGCAGACCAGCAAAGGAAAGTGGCAATATGGTGAAGATTTGTGGGAAGCCAGAGGAATGGGAAGCCTTTAAAAACCAGCAGGGAATAACTAAAAAAATAATGCAATAGTGGGGGAAATAATTAAATATGGCAGTAAGCTGGCTAGTAATATAAAAGTTTTTCTTTTTAAGTTATCTAAAAATATCTTGCGAAAGGCTAGAATGGACATTGGATCACTCGAAAATGAGTCTGATGAAATAGTAAAGAACAACAAAGAAATGGAGGAACTGAATAGGTATTTTGCGTTAGTTTTCACATTGGAGAACATCAGCAGCAAACCAGAACCACAAGAGAATCAGGGGGACACAGGTAAGTGTAGTGGCCATCACTAAGGAGAAGGTGCTGGGGAAGCTGAAAGTCTGAAGGTGGATAAATCACCTGAACTAAATGGACCACACCCCAGCGTTCCGAAAGTGATAGCCGAGGAGATTGGGGAGGCATTGGTGGTGGTCTTTCAGGAATCACTGAAATTTGGAGGGTCCCAGAGGATTGGAAAATGGCTCTATTTAAGGAGGGGAGGGGAGGCAGAAAACTATAGACTGGCTAGCCTGACCTCAGTTGTTTGTAAGATTTGAGAGACCATTATTAAGGATGAGATTGCAAAGTACTTGGAAGGGGATGGTGAAATATGGCTGAGTCAGCACGGATTTGTCAAGGGGAGTTCATGCCTGACCAATCTGTTAGAATTCTTTGAGGAAGTAATGAGCGAGTTAGACAAAGGAGAGCCAATGAATGTGATTTATTTGGATTTCCAGAAGGCTTTAGGTATGGTGCTGCCAGTGGGGTGTGAAATATGATAAGAGCTCCTAGTGCTGGGGGCAAGGTACTGGCATGGATAGAGGATTGGCAGGAAGCACAGAGTAGGGATACAGGAGTCCTTTTCAGAATGGCAGCTGGTGACTAGTGGAGGTCAGTGCTGATTCAAGAACTTTTCATGTTATACATTAACAACTGGACTGAGAAACTGAGGGCATGGTTGCTAAGTTTGCAGATGACACAAAGATAGGTGGAGAGGTAGATGGTGGAGAGGTAGGTGGTGGAGAGGAAGTGAGGAGGCGACAGAAGGATTTGGACAGCCTGGGAGAATGGCAAAAAAGTGGCAGATGGAATTCAATGTGGGAAAGTGTAAAGTAATGTGTTTTGGTAAGAAGAATAGAGATGCAGACTATTCTCTAAACAGGGAAAGGTTTCAGAAATATGAAGCACCAAGAGACTTGGGAGTCCAAGTTCGGGCTTCTCTTAATGTTAACATCAGTTGGCAGTTGGGAAGGCAAATACAACATTAGCATTCATTTCAAGAGGGCTAGAATACAAGAGCACAGATGTACCGCTGAAGCTTATCAGGCCCTGGTCAGAGCACATTTGGAATATTGAGAGCAGTTTTGGGCCCTGTATCTAAGGATGAATGTGCTGGCGATGGAGGAGGTCCAGAGGACGCATACAAGAACAATCATGGGAAGAAGCGATATGAGGAGCTGTTGAGGAATCTGGGCCTCTATTTGATATTTAAAAGGTTGGGGGTGGGGGGTAGGGAGGGGGCGATCTGATTGAAACTTACAGAACACTGACAGGACTGGATCGAGTGGAAGTGGAGAAATCTTTCTACTCACAGGACTAAGACCCAAAGGCACAGCCTCACAGTGAAGCTTTAAAACTGAGATGAGGAGAAATCTCTGCGGTCAAAGCGTAGTTAATCTGTGGAATTTACAGAGGGCTTTGGAGGCCAAGTCACAGAGTATTTAAAGACAGAGATGGATAGGTTCCTGATTGGTAAAGCGATCAAGGGTTACAAGGAGAATTAAGAAAAATGGTATTGAGAAACATATCAGCCTTGGTCGAGTGGTGGGACAGACTCAGTAGGCTGAATGGCCTCATTCTGTTCCTATACTATGCTTTTAAGACAATGACATAGTGAATTTTTGAATAGGACATAACTTCAAACAAATATTTCTTGCATTTAAATACTCATTTCCAAGCTCATTACAATTGAAAACATTTTCGCCAAGTGTTACCGTACATGTTGCTGACTAACAAAAATCGCAAGGACCGAACAGTACTGTATAAATTCACGTTAAACAAAAGCAATCAAAAAAATCTAGTGGCATTCTTATCACCTAAATATAAAGTTTTGATGTGTGTCACTTAAACCAAGCCTCACCTGTATTATCCCAGTTGAACCAGCCCAGCCTGGATCTGGGATAACAATGTAGCAAAGGAGAGAAATATTTTTCCTATTTTCACAAAATACCATTGGGATACCATTTCAAGAGAGTTGAACATCATTTTCATCAATATATTGTAAGTTGGGTGTGGTAGAATCTGGATTTTGGCCTGGCAAACTACACCAAACATGTGATTCGATTAGCAATAATTGTCTTTTATAGCAACCAGATCACTTCATCTGATTGAAATAACATGCAAGTAGTTATTTTAAAACTTGAAGGATGTATGCTGCTAGAATAAATTGACTATTCATGTGCTAGAGAGAAATAAGAAAAAGCAAAGTTCTTGTACAAAAAGCTTTATGTCTATTACAGAGGTGCAAATTCTATCATTACTTCTCAATCATTTTCTTAGCTACTTCAAGTCCTTTCAAAATGAACTTACTACTTTACGGATTTTAGACATTAGTAGTTATAAGTAATTAAAAGGCAACATTTGGATGGTGTCAGGCTTTGGAATGGTTTTGCCATTTATTTTGTAGTGGAGGTCTGCTCATCAAGTTCCCAGTCAATTGTTCTGTGGAAAGGTCACTTGAGTCGAAACGTTAACTCTGATTTCTCTCCCCAGATGCTGCCAGACCTGCGGAGCTTTTCCAGCAATTTTGGTTTTTGTTTCCCAGTCAGTAATCTTCATCTCTGAATTTTGCAAACGAGGACCAGTTGCATTAAGATGTCAACGAAACAGGCGTAAACTCCTCTTTCCTTCCTCAGTCATGGGGGAGCACCCCCATCACCACAAGCAATGAGACGAACACCACTGGCTATGATCTCTCCCATCATGCAGATGGATAAATCCTTGTCAACTGCAAGACAGTGAAACCAGAGCCAGAGCAAACTCCACTTTGGGGAGCAATCACCAAAACTCCCAAAAGTTACCGGAGGCTGCAATCCGAAATTCATAACTTATTTACCTTTGTAATCTTAACCCTGGCAAGTTTTTCCTTTCACAGGCTGTAAGAAGAGTTTCTTGTGATTGATTCTATTGTTTGACAGCTGTGTTTGTTGTTTGAAAGTATCAGCAAAGAGACACTGGCACACATTAGCTCCCAGCGCCCTCAGGGAAAACACCTAGCAGGAAGAGTTCACAGAGGGAAACTCTTCTTGAAATAGCCCTGCATTAATTCTCAATCGTGTGAGTAATGTGAACATTTCAAAAGGGTGGACAACCACAACAATAATCGCCTACATGTCAATTCAAGTCCTCTTTGATGGTACATTCTGCGTATGCATTCTGTTTACTGGCTAATGAAGTTCATGACAACTGACTTTGGAATCTTTGAAGACTACTGCTGCGTTTACTTCCTCACTCCAATTTAACAGGAGGCTGTTAAACTGAAAGCATTTTAATCTGCCAGGCAAGCAGCAAAGCACTCTTAGTGGAGAAAAGGGGAGGAAAGTTGGTCATCATACAAGTAACTTCTCAAGAACAACTGCTTAAAATCAAGAACATGAACAGTAAACAGGCGACAGCATAAATCCAGAAGTGTATCATAATTTAAAACTAAATTTAACTTCTTCCAGGACTGAACTTTCCTGAAACAATACGCTTCATTGTACAACAATTTATTATCATATAGACAACTGTGCCATTTACTTTACCATCACAATACAATGTATATCAAATGGCTGTTTTTGAAAGCAAGGACTATTTGTGAGAAAGGTCACAGGAGATTATAGGCATTTAGTCAGCACAATGGTGTGCACCCTTTGATGATTTGTAAAAGCTGCTACTGAAGTTAATTCCAGGCTTGGAATCCAGGTCCCAATGGCCATAAGTCCACAATGACAGACCACCCTCACTTCAACACAACAGCAGACAGTGAAAGCTTACAACCCTGTGTCAATCGAATACCCCATTCATACTGCAGCAGTGCCATCAGATCACACAACATGGCATGTGAAGGAGTATGCTTATTGATGAAATATGCTCATTTACACTGTTGTGTTTTAATGAGTAATGGCTGAATGAGGCGATTGTTTTATTGCCTTGTCTGGCATTTGCTGCTGTCTAAAAACAAGTAATGAGATGTTGAATAATAGACGAGGGGGAAAGTGAATACAATTTTCACACAGAGTGAGTTTTCTGAGGTGAAATTAAGATGCATTTATATTGGAAGCTCCATCTGATCATGCTTTTCCCCAGCTCTCCTCCCACCAACAACCTCCACATATCCTATTTCACTTTGAGGATGAGATATTCTAGTTTATAGAGTCCTTCAAAGAAAAAAAAGTGTGAACATTTCTTGACCAGCAAACAACAGGAGGTTTCAGTTTTTGAAGTGCTCGCAGACTCAGATGATTACAGGACAGAAAGAGGTCAGTCAGTCCATCGTGTCCGCATTGGTCAACAAACATCTCTGACTACATTTGCAGCTCTTGGCCCCTAACCAGAGGCTATGGCAATGCCAGTGAACGTGCAAATGCTGCCTAAAATGTTATAAAAGTTCCTTTGGCTCAACCACCCTTTCAGGCAGTCAATTCCAGACTCTGACCACCCATTGGATGAAAAGGAATTCTCTTCAACTCTCCTCTTAGCCTTCTACCCTTGACTTCAAATCTCTATTAATGAGAAAAGTGCCTTTGTATCCACCCTGTGTCAGCCCCTCAATATTATGCACCTTTACAAGGTCCACTTCCCAGTCTATTCAATCTTGCCTCACAGCTCAGACCCTTCAGATACCACGGAGAAGCCTGGTGCATCTCCTCTGAGCCTTCTCTAGGTCAAATCACATCCTTTCCATAGCAGGGTAACCAAAACTGTACAGAAGTGAGGAATGCAGATGCTGGAGATTAGAGTCAGGAGTGTGGTGTTGGAAAAGCACAGCAGGTCAGGCAGCGTCCGAGGAGCAGGAGAGTCGACATTTCGGGCAAAAGCCCTTCATCAGGAAGGGCTGTACACTGTGCTCCAGTTGTAGTCTAAACAGTGTTTCATGTAGTTACAACATAGCCTTCCTACTATCTATTAACTGTTCACCTTCTTACCCACTGCTTTCCAAATGGGAGTTCATACCTTAGAGCGGAACTTTAGAAGCTTGCACAAGAATTAAATCGAAAATACTTAGCC
This sequence comes from Chiloscyllium punctatum, assembly GCF_047496795.1. Taxonomy (NCBI): domain Eukaryota; kingdom Metazoa; phylum Chordata; class Chondrichthyes; order Orectolobiformes; family Hemiscylliidae; genus Chiloscyllium; species Chiloscyllium punctatum. Next base: position 12,774,758 of record NC_092787.1, on the reverse strand, counting down.
TGGATACAAGTTCAATTTTTGACCTTCTGGTTAAGAGTTAAGAATTGGGCTATCTCTGGCAGCTGGTTACATTGATGAAGACGTGAATACTCAAGAATTACTCTAATGTTAAGTTCTGCCCGCAGGTTGGAATTTGACAGCCCTGTGAGGAGGGCGAGGGGAGGACAGCTGGGGGTGAGATATTAGACTGGGATGGCAGGGTGGAGGTGGTCTGTAAAATTGGGCACCAGGGATTCCCTGCCCATCCCAGTGGCAATGTTACCAATGGCTGATGGAGTGTCAAACAGCTCACTTTCCCAAGGAGCCAATAGAGACAAGTAAAGACCTTCTTCCTGCAACCATGGAAATTATTAGACAGCAAATCACAATCAGCACCCGAGGTCATACGGTAGTTTTTACGCAAAGAAAAAATTCTGAAATCACTGGATTTGAACAAACATCTGCATTTCAGATCTAGGTACAACGCAAAAGAAAAACAAGGACGCACAGCTTCCAAGATCGTTGCACCTCACCAGATCACCATGAAGAGTTTTTTGATTAATAGGCAAGATGTGCTTTTTTAATCCAATAATGTGCTGATTTGCTTTCCAACCTGGATTGCTTCAAAAGTACTGCGGTTTAGAGAAAGCATTAAGCTTTCAAAGGAAATCATAACTCTATCTCAAAAGCCCAACAGTTAATTATCTTCAAAATGACTGGACTGTGAGAGAGAGAGAGAGAGAGAGAGAGAGAAAGAAAGAAAGAAAGAGTGTGTGCGAGAGAGAGGGAACGTGCGAGAGAGACAGGCACAGAGGGGGCAGGTTGGTCAGGAAGGGTGAAAGTTTAAGTGGTTATACTGCCCATTCCACCAGAGAATGATTGATGGAGACGTTACGCATAAAACTAATAACTATGTTACCAAATGGAAATCTGGCTTTAGGGTAAAAGGACAAACATCCCTGTGCTGCTATTTGCTATAATCTAATAGAAGGGTGTATGTTTTCACAGGCTACAAACCTCAAACTCCAGCTGATGCAATAACTGTTTCCGTTTGTATTGATAATGTAGGATGAACAGCTGAAAATGTGTTGCTGGAAAAGCGCAGCAGGTCAGGCCTGCTGCGCTTTTCCAGCAACACATTTTCAGCTCTGATCTCCAGCATCTGCAGTCCTCACTTTCTCCTCAATGTAGGATGAATAGTACTAGATAAAGCAAGTCACACTTCACAGCTACTTTAGTGAAAACAGATTATAAATCTGGAGCAGCATCCAACTTTATTGGGTAAAAACAATGACTGCAGATGCTGGAAACCAGATTCTGGATTAGTGGTGCAGGAAGAGCACAGCAGTTCAGGCAGCATCCGAGGAGCTTCGAAATCGACGTTTCGGGCAAAAGCCCTTCATCAGGAATAAAGGCAGTGACCCTGAAGCGTGGAGGGATAAGCTAGAGGAGGGTAGGGGTGGGGAGAAAGTAGCATGGAGTACAATAGGTGAGTGGGGGAGGGGATGAAGGTGATAGGTCAGGGAGGAGAGGGTGGAGTGGATAGGTGGAAAAGGAGATAGGCAGGTAGGACAAGTCCGGACAAGTCATGGAGACAGTTACTGAGCTGGAAGTTTAGAACTAGGGTGAGGTGGGGGGAAGGGGAAATGAGGAAACTGTTGAAGTCCACATTGATGCCTTGGGGTTGAAGTGTTCCGAGGCGGAAGATGAGGCGTTCTTCCTCCAGGCGTCTGGTGGTGAGGGAGCGGCGGTGAAGGAGGCCCAGGACCTCCATGTCCTTGGCAGAGTGGGAGGTGGAGTTGAAATGTTGGGCCACAGGGCGGTGGGGTTGATTGGTGCGGGTGTCTCGGAGATGTTCCCTAAAGCGCTCTGCGAGGAGGCGTCCAGTCTCCCCAATGTAAAGGAGACCACATCGGGAGCAACGGATACAATAAATGATATTAGTGGATGTGCAGGTAAAACTTTGATGGATGTGGAAGGCTCCTTTAGGGCCTTGGATAGAGGTGAGGGAGGAGGTGTGGGCGCAGGTTTTGCAGTGCCTGCGGTGGCAGGGGAAAGTGCCAGGATTGGAGGGTGGGTTGTAGGGGGGGTCGTGGACCTGACCAGGTAGTCACGGAGGGAACGCTTTGTGGAAGGTGGAAAGGGGCGGGGAGGGAAATATATCCCTGGTGGTGGGGTCTGTTTGGAGGTGGCGGAAATGTCGGCAGATGATTTGGGTTATGCGAAAGTTGGTAGGGTGGAAGGTGAGCACCAGGGGCGTTCTGTCCTTGTTACGGTTGGAGGGGTGGGGTCTGAGGGCGGAGGTGCGGGATGTGGATGAGGCGCGTTGGAGGGCATCTTTAACCACGTGGGAGGGGAAATTCGAATCCTCCCACTCCCTCCAGACCAAAGGCGTAGCCATGGGCACACGTATGGGCCCCAGCTATGCCTGTCTCTTTGTTGGTTATGTAGAGCAGTTGATCTTCCGTAATTACACCGGCACCACTCCCCACCTCTTCCTCCACTACATTGATGACTGCATTGGCGCCACCTCGTGCTCCCGCGAGGAGGTTGAACAATTCATCAACTTCACCAACACATTCCACCCTGACCTTAAATTTACCTGGACCATCTCTGACACCTCCCTCCCCTTCCTGGACCTCTCCATCTCCATTAATGACGACCGACTCGACACTGACATTTTTTACAAACCCACCGACTCCCACAGCTACCTAGATTACACCTCTTCCCACCCTACCTCTTGCAAAAATGCCATCCCGTATTCCCAATTCCTCTGCCTCCGCTGTATCTGCTCTCAGGAGGACCAGTTCCACCACAGAACACATCAGATGGCCTCCTTCTTTAGAGACCACAATTTCCCAATAGCATCATGCTGTGGTCAGCTCCACACATTATCTAACCCATCAACTATTCCTATAATCAATTCCTTTTTCTGTTACATATATCAAATTCCCTTTGAGTGTATCTGTGCTACGTATGAAACTTAACTTGTGGTTACATTCTAACCACTCACCCGGTAAAAGAACTGCCACTACTTATATTTGTGGCAGATTACATAATACTGAAAGATGTTCCTGCATTTTCATTCTGCTTCAACCAGGGTCCGTTTAAACTTTCGTTCATTTGAAAGGAGCTGAGCACAAGTCATGTGATAATTTGTGCAGAAAGCAAAAATTACACAATCATTTCCATGTAGACTAATTTCCTAAAATATCTTTGTCATCTAAATATCTCCATATAGTAAACTTAATAATAGGTGCCTTTATGTGGAATCATCATCCCAAAGGCTGGATCTCCCATACTTTATAATTATTATAGCTTTAAATTCTGAAGGTATCAACTGAGGGAGAGTATCAGGAATAGTAAAATGGCACAAATTAGGACAATCACATGGTTTATCTGCTTGAGAATTGCAAGTTTGACATTTACTGGAGCAATATGAAAGTAGGTAAATTGTTAGTATATTCCCCACAGTTATTTTAACCTTGGCCAATTTTTCTTCTGCAACTCTTTATCCAGATGTGAAGTAATCATTAAACATCTGCATGCAATTAGTTCAGGTGAAGCAGCCAGTAAACCTTCAAACCCACGTAGCACTTGGAAGGACAGAAGAAAGAAATTGGAGTTTTGTTGCAGGTGCCTTACTGCGCAGGCTCCCAAAATAAAGAGATAGACAGACTTGTGAGCACACTGGGAATTTTCCATTCAGATCATTTAAAAGGAGGTAGTTTTTGTACCAATCTGTCTTGAATGGAGAGGATCATTCTACTGCACCTCCACATAAGCACTGTGGCTAGCACTGCTGCCTCACAGCACCAGGGTCCCAGGTTCGATTCCAGCCTTGGGTGACTGTCTGTATGGAGTTTGCACATTCTCCCTGTGTCTGAGTGGGTTTCCTCCAGGTGCTCTGGTTTCCTCCCACAGTCCAAAGGTGTCAGTGAATTGGCCATGCTAAATTGCCCATAGTGTTAGGTGCATTAGTCAGAGGGAAATGGGTCTGGATGAGTTACTCTTTGAAGGGTTGGAGTGGACTGGTTGGGCCAAAAGGGCCTGTTTCCACACTGTAGGGAATCTAATTTAATCTAATCTAATCTAACCAGGCTGACAAGTAACAGGGCAACTGCACCAGGTAAACACCATGAGCAAATGTGTAAATGTTTGTCAAGACTAGAACATTTACCTCCCTCTAACTCTCCCTGTCAGTACTGTGCAAGAACTGATTGATATTTCGTCAACAAATCCCCAAAACCAAATCCCTAATGGGCTTCAAGGTGGGGGCGGGGCCAAGGGGGTGGTATTAGCACTAGGTGAATCATGCCTTTGGAGATTCCGGATAGACAGGGCAGACTGAATAGCCTCCTCCTGTACTGTGCGAAAGTGAGGGCTGCAGATGCTGGAGACTAGAGTCAAGATTAAAGTGGAAAAGCACAGCAAGTCAGGAGCATCCTAGGAGCAGGAGAATTGACTTTTCAGAAAAAAGCCCTCCATCAGGAATCCTGCTGATTCCTGAAGGGCTCCTGCCTGAAACGTCGATCTTCCTGCTCCTCAGATCCGCCTGTACTGGAACCATTCTGTGATTAGTTCGGTCATATACCAGAAATCTTTACAACGATATACAGTTCAAGTTTTCCAACTCATTTTGGTTTTAGAATAACTGAAGAATTATGGTCACTTTTAATCCCCAATATTGAACCAAATTAAACATTATGATTAGGTTTTAAAGATTATTTGCAGAAACATTTTGCTTCCTTTTGCATGCTATTATCAGCATTCAAATGTAGGCAATGGTCAGCCGCCTGTTGAATGTTAAACATTAAACTAAAAAAAAGTTGAACTCAATAGTCTTCATAACCTGAAACCCAACTCTATTTTCCTGATTTGAATTTTATTCATTAATCAATACAGTGAATAGCTCCTGTTGCATCTCCATGGCAACCAATCGCCTTCCCTTCTCAGGCCTAAATTGATCTTTCCTTTCTAAAATGGTTTTACTTGCATTTCAATCTTGATGGGTGCAAGACAAAAAGGTTCGATTTCAGAAGCAAAACTCAAACTGCTGGAAGAACACGGCATTTGTGGAGAGAAAGCAGAGTAAATCTTATGGGTCCAGTGACCCTTCTTCAGAACTTACCGTAGCTAGGAAAAGGTTGGTTTGTTTCAGATTTGATTTCATCTGACTTCTTAGAGTCATCCAGTCATATAGCATGGAAACAGATCCTTCGGTCCAACCAGTCCTTGCTGACCATTTTCCCAAACTAAACTCATCTCACCTGCTGGGTCCTGGCCCATACCCTTCCAAACATTTCTTATTCATGTACTTATCTAATTGTCTTTTAATCACTGCAACTGTACCCACATCTCCCACTTCCTGTGGAAGTTCATTCCACACTCAAACCGGTGTAAAAAATAATTGTCCCCACGTCTTTAAATCTTTCTCCTCTTACATTTAAAATATACCCGTAGTTTTGAAATCACCCACCTTGGGAAAAGACAATTGAGTAATGTTTAAGTCTTTATGCTATCAAGCAACACATCCTACCTCACTTCATCAGACTGTGTTAGGCAAAAATTCTCTTCAAAACTTAGTGCAGCCACAATGGCCTGGTATGTCCAACTTTTCCTTGCATTATTCCCCTTTTTTATTCTTTATTCATTCATGGAATAAGGGTGTCATTGCCTAGGTAGCATTTATTGCCCATCCTTAATTACCCAGAGAGCAGTTACGAGTCAACCACATTGCTGTGAGTCTGGAGTCACATGTAGGCCAGACCAGTTAAGGATGGCAGCTTCCTTCTCTAAAGGACATTAGTGAACAAGATGAGTTTTTCTGACAATCGACAACGGATTCGTGGGCATTAGATTCTTAATTCCAGATTTTTTTTTAATAGAACTTGAATTTTACCATCTTCTATGGCGGGATTCGAACCTGGGTCCCCAGAACATTGTCTGGTTCTCTGGATCAACAATCCATACCACTAGATCATCACACTCACTCCCCCAAAACAAAAGTTCTTTCTGCAGTGGAGTCAAAGCTCTCACAGGGCCCTATAAGGTGGCACGCTAAAAACAAAATTATCCCCACACCAAATGACTCAGCCATGGTTAAGGACTACTTCTCGACTCAGAAGGTCAGGGATTCAACTCCCATTCCAAAGACTTTTGAGCTCAGAATCTGAGCTGACCGTTCAGGACTTGAGGGAGTGTCGCTCTGTTGGAAACCCTCATCTTTCAAGTGGGATAATAAACCATAAGGTGGAGAGAAAAAAAATCCCATGGAGATTGTAGTCCAGAATTAGAGGGCATAGATTTAGGGTGAGAAGGAAAAGATTTAAAAGGGACTTAAGGGACAACCTTTTCATGCAGAGGGTGGTATGTGTATGGAATGAGCTGCCAGAGGAAGTGGCAGAGGCTGGTACAATTATAATATTTAAAAGACGCCTGGATGGGTATATGAATAGAGGGATATGGGACAAGTGCTGACAAATGGGACCAGATTAATTTAGGATATCTGGTCAAGTTGGACTGAAGGGTCTGTTTCCATGCTGTACATCTCTATGACTCCAGTGATTGTAACAAAATCAGCTACCTCACAATCTGAGCTCCCTAATTGGACCAGATTAACAGCACCATTCAGGGAGCCCCGGCTAAAAGGATGAAAGCCAGGGATATGAGAGGGAGTGCTATTGTCAAAGGCTCTGCATTTGTAAAGACAGGTTAATTGGTGAAGAGCTATTTCAAAAGGTATTTTAAAGAAGTGCAGGGGAATTTGCCCAGAGTTCTGGCCCACATTTATTTATCAAATAACATCACCAGCACAGATTATCCAGTCATTATCATATGGCTATGTGTGAACATTAGTGTATCAGCTGGTTGGCCTGTTTTTTTAAAATTTATTCATTTTGCGAAATGTGGGTGCCACTGGCTAGGTTAACATTTATTGCCCGTCCTTAGTTTCCCTTGAGAAGTTGGTGCTGAGCTGTCTTCCTGAACCGCTGCAGTCCATCTGCTGTGGGGTGACCCAAAATGCCCAGAGGGAGGGAATTCCAGAATTTTGACCCAACAACAATGAAGTAATGGCAACACATTTCCAAGTCAGATAGAGACGAACATGGAGGGGAACATGAAGATGGTGGGGATCCCATATATCTGCTGCCCTTGTCCTTCTAGAGTGAAGTGGTCATGGGTTTGAAGGTGCTGTCTGATGAGCTTGTGCGAATTTCTGCAGTGCATCTTGTAGATAGTCCACACTTCTGCTACTGAGCATCAGTGGTGGAGGGAGTGGACATTTGTAGATGTGCTGCCAATCAAGTGGGCTGATTTGTCCTGGATGGTGTTGAGCTTGTTGAGTGCTGTTGTATTCCATCACACTCCTGACTTGTGCCTTGTAGATGGTGGACAGGCTTTTGGGAGTCAGGTGGTGAGTTACGCATCGCAGTATTCCTAGCCACTGAGCTGCTCTTATAGCCACTTCGTTTATGTGGTGAGTCTAGTTGAGTTTCTGATCAACGATAACTCCCAGGATGGTGGTTGTGGGGGGATTCAGTGATGGTAACACTATTGAATATCAAGGGACGGTGGTTAGATTACCTCTTGTTGATGATGGTCATAGTCTGGCATTTGTGGGGTGAATATTACTTGCCACTCGTCAGCCCAAGCCTGGATATTGTCCAGATCTTGCTGCATTTGGACACGGACTGTTTCAGTATCTGAGGGGTCGTGAATGGTGCGAAACGTTGTGCAATCATCTGCAAACATCCCCACTGTTACACTTTAAGCATAATTAAATAACTGTAAAGTATTTTAGGACTGTCAGCAGTCAAGGATGGCATCACATAAATACAGATTCTTGTGCATTATTGCCTCACTTATATTAAAGCAAAACAAACTAAACTCAGGGTGCTATCAGAAGCAGTACTGAAAGAGAAATACAGCACCTGAGTTGTATATACAAACCTCAAAGGGCAACCCAATGAAGTGTTCAGTTTGAAAGATTGACGAAATAGTTTAGCTGCCTAAACTGATGACATGGGTTTTTAAAAAATCAACATAAGGACTAGTATCTGCTTCAATAAATGCAAAGAGAGAGTTCTTAATAGAATTTAAACATTATCTGCATCTAAATTGTGTTAGCAAAGGCTTTTCTTACTGGTGTAATACTGTACAATCTAGCAGGATCTCCACAGCAAAACTGACGCCAAAAACACAAACCAAGCCGGGGCAAGGATCTGGTCTTGTAAACAGTGCAAAATGAGCCTCCTCCTCTGAGCCAAGTGCTGCTCCGTTACACAGGAGGGTGCCTGGGCCAGTGTGATGAAAAGGGACATCATTCCCCCCCCCAGCTGCCTTCAGCTCAATCACTTTGTGCACGGCAACTAATCCTTTTGCCAAATCAAGATTTCAAAATGCTCAACAATGAAACAAAGTAAAGATTTATGCCACACCCTTGCTTTATTAAATGTTTGAGTGTTTAATCTTTGACATTCTATCTAGTCACAAAGCCTGCGCAAAACTTACCTTGAAAAATTCAGTTTTAATGTTCCAAAGTGTTTCCCTGACCAGTAGCTGACCTCCGCAGGATTTTGTTTACATAATCCCTCGAATTCACATTAAAAACTAACTAAAAGCAAAACCAAAGGGATAGTATGAAAGCTTTCCAATTGAGTTTAAATTTACACTATATTATATGAGAATGCCACTTCAAATGCATTACTTTGAAACATGAACAGCTTCGACTGCTGTGTAACTAATAAAAGATGCATTATGGATAGTGTAGATCCTGGGACAGAAATACTACATAATTCAGTTGCATTTATATCATGCAGAAGTGCTTCAAATGGAAGCATGTGTTTATCTGGAAGTGTTGAAATTCCTTCCATTTACCTTGTGGGGGGGAGGTCCCAAATGGGGATCAAGACTGAACTGCATCGGTCATAACTTTCAGATTCTGGCTCAGACGGGCAGGAAATGGTTAAAAAAAAATGAAACTGTTGACGGTGTACTCTGCCTGCCCTGTGAGATATGACAGCTTCTGTAACGAGTAAACACAGGCCCATGGCTACCACTCTTGACTTAATTCAGATGGTCAAGGTTAGGTCACAGGGATGGGGAACAGCTCTTTCTTCCTGCTCATGGTTTTAGATTAGATTAGATTAGATTACTTACAGTGTGGAAACAGACCCTTCAACCCAACAAGTCCACACTGACCCGCTGAACCGCAACCCACCCACACCCATTCCCCCTATATTTACCCCTTCACCTAACACTATGGACAATTTAGCTCGGCCAATTCGCCTAACCTGCGCATTTTTGGACTGTGGGAGGAAACCGGAGCACCCGAAGGAAACCCACGCAGACACGGGGAGAGTGTGCAAACTCCACACAGTCAGTCGCCTGAGGCAGGAATTGAACCCAGGTCTCTGGCGCTGTGAGGCAGCTGTGCTAACCACAGTGCCACCGTGCCGCCCACAGATGTATGTGGTTCTCAGATGTATTTGAGGACACCACAGTATAATTCAAAAATAAAAGAGAAGGGTATTCAGGCTCATTCCTAACAAGGTTGTTTCCCCAATTTCAACCTTAAAGAGCAGGTTCAATTCAGTTTTCACTATTCATTGTAGTGAATGACTAGAATGCTTACCTTCTTGGGAATTCACTGTTAACCAGAAATATCACTTGTGTTTAACGGATACACGTTGCGGGTACAAATTGGGATTTTACCTTCATACATGTATGGAGGCCTTATTGAAACTGCGATGTAGTCAAGAAATCGCTGATGTGGATGTTGTGAAACTTGGAATGGTGCAGAAAAGATTTACAAGGATGTTGCCAGGGTTGGAGGATTTGAACAGTAGGGTGAGGCTGAACAGGCAAATGTATTTTCCAGGGAGCGTAAGAGGCTGCGGGTGACTTTATAGAGATTTATAAAACCATGAGGGGCTTGGATAGTGTGAATAAACAAGGGCTTTTGCCTGGAGAGGGCGTGTCCAAAATTGGAAGGCAAAATTTAAGGTGAGGGGGAAGATTTAAAAAGGGACCTAATAAGCTGCCAGAGGAAGTGGCAGAGGCTGGGACAATTAACATTTAAAAGGCATCTGGGTGGGTATATGAACAGGAAGAGTTCAGAGGGACATGGGCCAAATAGCTACAAATGGGACGAGATTAGGTTAGGATATTTGGTCGGCATGGACAAATTAGACCAAAGGGTTTGTTTCTCTGTTGTACAGCTCTATAACTCTATAAACGTTCACTCAACCCATAAATGTTTTATTTAATTATGGACTCCCGAGCTATCCTTCACCAACTGGTTTTCCGAATTGTAGCACACTGTTTCAAATCAATCAAACCACATGGTTGATTTTCAAATAGGAACCTGGACAATGAATGTCATCAGATTATCTGAGCTGAACAGTATCACAGTCATGGTAATCCTTGCTCCTGTACACATGAAATAACAGGGACCACTGGATAGCACACAGCAACACTGGATTCTTCCCTAGACTATTCACATGTACAGCAATCGATATACTGGGACCTTCCTTTGTTCACTGGAGCGTAGGAGGTTGTGAGATGACTTTATAGAGGTTTATAAAATCATGAGGGGTATGAATAGAGGTAAATGATAGTTGTTTTTTCCTTAGGATGGGGATTTCAAGACCAGGGAAGGGTGGTGCAAATTTTTAAGGTGAGAGGAGAGACATTTTAAAAAAACGATATGAGGGGCAAATTTTGTTTTGACACAGAAAACGATTTGCGTGTGGAATGAACTTCCTGAGGAAGTGGTGGATGTGGGGGCAATTACAACATTTAGAAGATACTTGGATAAGTATTTGGAACAGCACAATTGCTGTGCCGTTAATACAAATTGCATTATGGAGCCTAGGTGTAAATATAAATGCAACAGAATTGTTTGGATCATGCAAAAGTGCTTCAAATGGAAAAGGTGTGAAGGGATATGGGCCAGGAGCAGGCAGGTGGGACCAGTCTAGTTTGGGATTATGCGCAGAAGGACTGATTTGACCGAAGGGTCTGTTTCTATGCTGTAAGACTCTGACTTTATAGCTGCTGTTTAATTAAGAGAGGCAACAAGACAGAGTTCACCACTGGAAGCGCAATTAAGGAAATGAAACAGAGCAGCTAAGTGAAGCAAAAACAGGGGAACACTTATGCCTATGTGACTAGAACAAATTATTTTCGGATAATGACTGAGAAATGAAGTATGAAGGTGACCAAGGTAACAGGCTGGAGAAAGCCAGTCCTGAGGGGGCTGGAACACAACTTGATAAAACAAGATGAATAACACTGACGAATAGTGACAAACAGCAACAACAGAAACACCCCTCACTCAAACTTTTCTCCCTCCTGCCATCTGGCAGAAGATACTAGAGCATACGGTCTCTCACAGCCAGACTCTGCAACAGTTTCTTCCCCCAAGCCATCAAGCTCCTTAACACAGTATAATCAGACTCTTTCCCATCTGAAATTCTTTCATATTGCTGCTAGAAAAATAGCTATTATTCACCATTCTTCTGTTACACTGTAACTTGCCCGTTTTGCACTTCTTGTGGACTTTATGGCATGTATGATTGTGTAGTTTGTGCTGTCTGTTTAGCACCCTCGGGTACTGGAGGAACACTGTCTCGTTTTTACTGTATCAGTTGCATATGGTAGAAATGACAAAAAAAAAGCTACTCTACTCTGCTGGTGTTTAACAGAATTGAAAAAATACATTCCACAAAGAAACACTATATTTCTGCATTGTAACTCATTAGGGTTTTAAAGACACAAAGGAAATATTGAGGATAAGAAAAGGGGTACACACGAAGTATAGACACAGCAGAGGACAGCTCAACAATGAAGAACACAGATTCAAAGAGAATTTATTTTTATATTTGCATCTGATACCCTTGTCCCTCAAGGTTGTACAGACCCTCTTGATGAAGGGCTTATGCCCGAGATGTCGACTCTCCTGCTCCTCAGATGCTGCCGAACCGGCTGTGTTTTTCCAGCATCACACTCTTCGACTCTGTTCTCCAGTATCTGATTCCTCACTTTCTCAAGTTTGTACAGGCCCCAGGTTTGGAAGGTGCACTTGTAACAGCCTTGGTCAGTCATTGCAGTGTATCTTGTGGGTGGTATACATACTGCTACCACTGTGCATTCAGGGAGAAGGGGGAAGGTGGTGTGAAAGTGCCAATCAAAAGAACTGTGCCCTTGATGAAGTCGAGTCTCTGGAGTATTACAGACAACCAGACAAGTGAACAGCATTGCACCTTGTGATGGTATAAGACTCATGACTTGTGTCTTATAGATTGGGTAAAGGTTAGGGGAAAATCAGGACCTGATCATGTGTACCCAAGAACTCTGTGGGAAGCGAGAGAAGCGATTGCTGGGCCTCTTGCTGAGATATTTGTATCATTGATAGTCACAGGTGAGGTGCTGGAAGACTGGAGGTTGGCTAACGTGGTGCCACTGTTTAAGAAAGGTGGTAAAGACAAGTCAGGGAACTATAGACCGGTGAGCCTGACCTCAGTGGTGGGCAAGTTGTTGGGGGGAATTCTGAGGGACAGGATGTACATGTATTTGGAAAGGCAAGGACTGATTAGGGATAATCAACATGGCTTTGTGCATGGGAAATCATGTCTCACAAACTTGATTGAGTTTTTTGAAATAACAAAGAAGATTGATGAGGGCAGAGTAGTAGATGTGCTCTATATGGACTTCAGTAAGGTGTTCGACAAGGTTTCTCATGGGAGACTGATTAGCAAGGTTAGATCTCATGGAATACAGGGAGAATTAGCCATTTGGATACAGAACTGGTTCAAAGGTAGAAGACAGAGGGTGGTTGTGGAGGGTTGTTTTTCAGACTGGAGGCCTGTGACCAGTGGAGTGCCACAAGGATCGGTGCTGGGATGACACCAAAATTGGAGGTGTAGTGGACAGCGAAGAGGGTTACCTCAGATTACAACAGGATCTGAACCAGATGGGCCAATGGGCTGAGAAGTGGCAGATGGAGTTTAATTCAGATAAATGTGAGGTGCTGCATTTTGGGAAAGCAAATCTTAGCAGGACTTATACACTGAATGGCAAGATCCTAGGGAGTGTTGCTGAACAAAGAGACCTTAGAGTGCAGGTTTATAATGCCTTAAAAGTGGAGTCGCAGGTAGATAGGACAGTGAAGAAGAAGAAGGTGTTTGGTATGCTTTCCTTTATTGGTCAGAGTATTGAGTACAGGAGTTGGGAGGTCATGTTGTGGCTGTACAGGACATTGGTTAGTCCACTATTGGAATATTGCATGCAATTCTGGTCTCCTTCCTATCGGAAAGATATTTTGAAACTTGAAACAGAAAACATTTACAAAGATGTTGCCAGGGTTGGAGGATTTGAGCTACAGGGAGAGGCTGAACAGGCTGGGGCTGTTTTCCCTGGAGTGTTGGAGGCTGAGAGGTGACCTTATAGAAGTTTACAAAATTATGAGGGGCATGGATAGAATAAATAGACAAAGTCTTTTCCCTGGGGTCGTGGAGTCCAGAACTAGAGGGCATAGGTTTAAGGTGAGAGGGGAAAGATATAAAAGAGACCTAAGGGGCAACTTTTTCACACAGAGGGTGGTACGTGTATGGAATGAGCTGCCAGAGAAAGTGGTGGAGGCTGGTACAATTGCAACATTTAAGAGGCATTTGGATGGGTATGTGAATAGGATGGGTTTGGAGGGATATGGGCCGCGTGCTGGCAGGTGGGACTAGATTGGGTTGAGATATCTAGTTGGCAAGGACAGGTTGGACCAAAGGGTCTGTTTCCGTGCTGTACATCTCTATGACTCTATAACTCTATAACTGAGTTAATGGACCTCCAACAAACCCAACTTTTTGTGCTTCAACTCGTGGAAATTTGGAGTCATACCGAGGAAGTATTGTTTTGTGCACAAATCTTTCAGATTTGACATTTCTAAGGAAACTTAAAAGTATTGTGCTATTGAGACAGGAGAGATTTTAACGATTTAACAAGACGGTTGATGCCAATTCTTGTTTGGGGTTAGTCCAAATCTGAACAAAAAAACTAAAGTTTCATGAGGTCAGACTCTGGCAGAACTCAAACTAAGCGTCGGTGAGCAGGTTGTTGCTGAGCAAGTGCAAATTCCAAGCTTTGTTGATGACCCCTTTGCTGAGGGCATCAGCAGTAGACTGATCTAGCTGGACTGGGTTGGGTTGGATCTGTCCTGCAAGATTGTAGACAAGACATACCAAGGCAAGTTTTCACACTGCATAGTAGTTCACAGCTAACTCTGTAGCACTTCCCTAATTAATACTATTGCCAGAACGTTGCCAGGGCCCATAGTCTTGCATTGCCTTCATCTGTTTCTTGGTTTCGCATGAAGCAAGTTGAATCGGCTGAAACTGGCATCTGCGATGCTGGGGGAGGGTTCAGGGTGAAGCTGAGATAGATCATCCATTCAGTACTTCTGCCTGGAAATGGTAGCAAATGCTTTAACCTTAAGTTTGGCAGATGGTTAATATTGGAGGACAGCTGCGACAAATTAGAAGCAGTAAAAAACTTGCAGGATGGGCACATAATTGACAAATAAATTCCACCACACAGAGGAGTTTGACGTATTATATCTGGCTGAGAAAAAATAAGGAGGTTGTTGTACTTATAAATGAAAAATCCAATTGGACAAAGAAACAAAGGGTCTCAGAGTAAAATCGTACAAATCTCTGCAAAAACATCGCACAAATTAGGTCAGTGTATTACGTAATCACTCTGGTTTACCTCCAGTAGGACAAACTGGAAAGCAGAGAAGTTAGCAACACTTGGATGATAAATCGATTGGACCATATTTGGAACAATATGCTTCAAATGAATCTGGTACATTAGAAACAACAGAAAAAAAAAACTCTTCAAGTGTTTTAAGCCGTTCCATGGTGTTGAAAGCACTACAGAAATGCAAATCCTCCTTTCTGGATAACCGACCAACAACTTTAGCTTGCAGCACTGCTTAGCCTCGTGTTATTTCCAACTTACTTCCAACAGTCATAATTTTTATATTTTGAATGGAAACATTTGAAGCAAAAATAATGCTATAAACACAGAATACTTTTCACAGAGCGCGTGCTAAAATTGTGGTGCCTGAGCCAGTCACTTAGTAACTACAGCAGTTCAGGCAGCATCCAAGTAGCTTCGAAATCGACGTTTCGGGCAAAAGCCCTTCATCAGGAATAAAGGCAGTGAGCCTGAAGCGTGGAGAGATAAGCTAGAGGAGGGTGAGGGTGGGGAGAAAGTACCATAGAGTACAATGGGTGAGTGGGGGAGGGGATGATGGTGATAGGTCAGGGAGGAGAGGGTGGAGTGGATAGGTGGAAAAGGAGATAGGCAGGTCAGACAAGTCCGGACAAGTCAAGGAGACAGTGCTGAGCTGGAAGTTTAGAACTAGGGTGAGGTGGGGGAAGGGGAAATGAGGAAACTGTTGAAGTCCACATTGATGCCCTGGGGTTGAAGTGTTCCGAGGCGGAAGATGAGGCGTTCTTCCTCCAGGCGTCTGGTGGTGAGGGAGCGGCAGTGAAGGAGGCCCAGAACCTCCATGTCCTCGGCAGAGTGGGAGGGGGAGTTGAAATGTTGGGCCACGGGGCGGTTTGGTTGATTGGTGCGGGTGTCCCGGAGATGTTCCCTAAAGTGCTCTACTAGGAGGTGTCCAGTCTCCCCAATGTAAAGGAGACCGCATCGGGAGCAACGGATACAATAAATGATATTAGTGGATGTGCAGGTAAAACTTTGATGGATGTGGAAGGCTCCTTTAGGGCCTTGGATAGAGGTGAGGGAGGAGGTGTGGGCGCAGGTTTTATAGTTCCTGCGGTGGCAGGGGAAAGTGCCAGAATGGGAGGGTGGGTCGTCGGGGGGTGTGGACCTGACCAGGTAGTCACGGAGGGAACGGTCTTTGCAGAAGGTGGAAAGGGGTGGGGAGGGAAATATATCCCTGGTGGTGGGGTCTGTTTGGAGGTGGCGGAAATGTCGGCGGATGGTTTTGTTTATGCAAAGGTTTGTAGGGTGGAAGGTGAGCACCAGGGGCGTTCTGTCCTTGTTACGGTTGGAGGGGTGGGGTCTGAGGGCGGAGGTGCGGGATGTAGACGAGATGCGTTGGAGGGCATCTTTAACCATGTGGGAAGGGAAATTGCGGTCTCTCAAGGAGGCAGCCATCTGGTGCATTCTGTGGTGGAACTGGTCCTCCTGGGAGCAGATACGGTAGAGGCGGAAGAATTGGGAATACGGGATGGCATTTTTGCAAGAGATAGGGTGGGAAGAGGTGTAATCCAGGTAGCTGTGGGAGTCGGTGGGTTTGTAAAAAATGTCAGTGTCGAGTCGGTCGTCATTAATGGAGATGGAGAGGTCCAGGAAGGGGAGGGAGGTGTCAGAGATGGTCCAGGTAAATTTAAGGTCAGGATGGAATGTGTTGGTGAAGTTGATGAATTGCTCAACCTCCTCACGGGAGCATGAGGTGGCGCCAATGCAGTCATCAATGTAGCGGAGGAAGAGGTGGGGAGTGGTGCCGGTGTAATTACGGAAGATCAACTGCTCTACATAGCCAACAAAGAGACAGGCATAGCTGGGGTCCATACGTGTGCCCATGGCTACCCCTTTGGTATGGAGGAAGTGGGAGGATTCAAAGGAGAAATTGTTAAGGGTGAGGACCAGTTCGGCCAAACAAATGAGAGTGTCGGTGGAAGGTTACTGTTGGGGACGTCTGGAGAGGAAAAAACGGAGGGCTTGGAGGCCCTGGTCATGGCGGATGGAGGTGTAGAGGGATTGGATATCCATGGTGAAGATAAGGCATTGGGGGCCGGGGAAACGGAAGTCTTGGAGGAGGTGGAGGGCATGCGTGGCCGAACTGGTCCTCACCCTTAACAATTTCTCCTTTGAATCCTTCCACTTCCTCCAGACCAAAGGGGTAGCCATGGGCACACGTATGGGTCCCAGCTATGCCTGTCTCTTTGTTGGCTACGTAGAGCAGTTGATCTCTACATTGGGGAGACTGGGCGCCTCCTAGCAGAGCGCTTTAGGGAACATCTCCGGGACACCCGCATCAATCAACCACAGCGCCCCATGGCCCAACATTTCAACTTCCCCTCCCACTCTGCCGAGGACATGGAGGTCCTGGGCCTCCTTCACCGCCGCTCCCTCACCACCAGACGCCTGGAGGAAGAACGCCTCATCTTCCGCCTTGGAACACTTCAACCCCAGGGCATCAATGTGGACTTCAACAGTTTCCTCATTTCCCCTTCCCCCACCTCACCCTAGTTCTAAACTTCCAGCTCAGCACTGTCCCCGTGACTTGTCCGACCTGCCTATCTTCTTTTCCACCTATCCACTCCACCCTCTCCTCCTTGACCTATCACCTTCATCCCCTCCCCCATTCACCCATTGTACTCTATGCCACTTTCTCCCCACCCCCACCCTCCTCTAGCTTATCTCTCCACGCTTCAGGCTCACTGCTTTTATTCCTGATGAAGGGCTTTTGCCCGAAACGTCGATTTCGAAGCTCCTTGGATGCTGCCTGAACTGCTGTGCTCTTCCAGCACCACTCATCCAGAATCTGGTTCCCAGCATCTGCAGTCATTGTTTTTACTAAGTAACTACATGCAATTCATCTCCTTCATTCACTATGTCAAAAATAAAACAGATTGCAGCAAATCCGGCTGTATACCGACTGTTAGACAAAAATGGAAAGAATGTATTCCTGGGCTCAACATCTTCCATTCCAAAAGGCAGACGTCGCATGTGAATCCTCTGTGCGGCTTACTTCTTATCAACTTTCTATCAATAAGGCATCTTTGTAGAATTCATCCTGGGCCAAGCCTACCTCGCTGAACTGTCACTTGTGTAAATAAATTGTTCTCCAATAAAACCATTTGCATTAATCTTGGCGGCAGGGCAGGAGATGAGTCATTCCGACCTCATACTTGGATCTTCTCAAGGAAGCAAGAAAGAGGTGCCAAAAAGATTTGAAAGGTTGCCTCATATCCGCAAACGTATCGTTCAAAGTATTCGACCACAAACCAGTCTCTCGTATTTATACATACAGATGCTACACCTTTTACAACTGCTCCAGCCTTTTCTGAGACTTGAGAAGGTTCTTCCTTCTCTCTCCTGGCTGAAGGCATGCCATTGGGATAGAATTCCTTTTGGATAATCTTTCTGGAGAGTGGGCTTACCCTGAATTGCTGAGCAGCAAATTGAAAAGACAAGCTGATCCCACCAAGATGTGGCTGGGCACTCTCTGCACAATCACGTCTTAGAATCTACCCCAGGGGGCAACGACAAAACACAGTGAATCATTTGGAGCTGACAAGCTGGGGGATGCCTGAGGAAAACTTGGGAACTCTGAAGAGTTGTCGCCGGACCTGAAACATTAACTCCGTATCTCTCACCACAGATACTGACAGACCTGCTGAGTTTTTTTCCCCCCAGTGATTTCGGAGCTTGATTGGGAAAGCTCCTCTTGAATACAGCTGAAACCGGAGACATGTTGCTGAGGTTTCTCATCTTTCACTCCTCCTCGACATCCTCATGGGATTGAAACTAATCCAGGCACTTTCAAGGAACAAATACTATCTCGAAGGACAATTACTTTTTCACTGATATTGTCTCTGAGCCAGCCCAGATCTCCTGCTGTTGACAATACTGAGAGTCAGGAGCTATCATATCAACTGGCAATTACTTCAAGATGCTCACAATGGTCTGACGAAAGCTCTGCTGCTAACTAGTTGATTTCTACTCTTGTATACTGTCAACATTTTCATCGGTCTACCACCAGAAGGTGTTATTGCTCAAGTTTACCAATATCCTCGCAGGCACATTGTTAAGAAGGGTCACTGATTCGTGACAAGGAGTCGGGATGTGCAGCCAATTATCGCCAACTGCTGGCCAAGCAGAGATAAGCTTATTTATCAAAGAGGTGGTGGTGGCAGAGTATTGATATGACTGGACGAGTAATCCAGACAGCAAAAGTGAGGACTGCAGATGCTGGAAAACAGAGTTTAGATCAGAATCGTGCTGGAAAAGCACAGCAGGTCAGGCTGCATCTGAGAAGCAGGAGAATCGACGATTCGGCAGCACCGATCTAAACCCTAGTAATCCAGACGTCCAAGCTAGACTCCTGGAGACTCCGATTCTAATCTCATTCTGGGAGCTGGGAGAATTTAACACCACAGAGGGAAAATTCTGGAATTGAAAGAGAATCCCAATAATGGTGACCATAATACGGTCACCAATTTCTGAAAAATATCACATTATGTCAAAGATTTTGTCTTGCACTTATCCCCCATGGCAGGACCTTTACCAGAGCCCACTGACCAACTAATCAGCACTTTCCTTTTACACAGTGTAAATGTTGGGTCCCCTCTCCAATTGGTATTCCTGAAAAACGTCCTGGTGTGCACAATATGAAAAGCTTCAACAAATGTGTCCAAAGTCGGATCAGTGGCAGGAAGCACATGGTGATGGTCGAAAGGTGTCTGCCTCAAAGAGCGTGAAAGTGAGCTGCTGGGTCCCTTGGTGTTTGTAGTGTACATTAATGACTTAGAATGTATGTAGGAGGAATTTTCTGCACCTTCCAGGATAAGGAAATAGTGAAGAAGAAAGTTTTACTACAGGATGATACAGATTGGCTGGTCAGATGGTCGAACAGTGGCGAATGGAATTGAACCCTCAAGGGAGTGTGAGATGATGCATTTTGGGAGAATTAGCAAAGGGGTGGGTACACATTGAAGAGTAGGATCCAGGGAAGCACACATCAAAACTTTGTGGACATATCCATAGATCCTTGAAGACATGCCTTTATAAATCATGGCATTGAATACAAAACCAAGGAAGTAGTGGAGATGTACATCATGTTAGTTAGGCCACAGAGTACTGTGACCAGTTCTATTCGCCACACTATCGGAAGGATGTGATTGCACTGGACAGGGTATGGAGGAATGTCGACAGAATGCTGCCTCAGCTGGAACAATTCAGCCACACAGAGACACCAGCTCGGCTGGGACTGGTTTCCTAAAAGCAGCAACGGGGTGGGGGATCTGATTGGGGCATGCAAAACTATGAGGGGCCTAGACATATTTACTAGGATGAAGCCTTTCACCTTAGGTAAGGGCTCAAAAACCAGGGGGCACAGTTTTAAGAAGTAGGAAGAAGTTTGAGGGGATTTGAGGATTTTTTAAAAAACCAAATCTAGCACATGGTGAGCATCTGGTGAGCATACTTGGGTGGTTGCTTTACCCAAATCACTCATGTTCCTCCTGCAGAATGTGGGAGGTAAGGGTTACCAGTAGTGTCCCTGCTGACTGTATGTGTGGGAAGTGCACCCAACTCCAGCTCCTTGAAAACCGCATTAGGGAACTGGAGCTGGATGAACTTCAGATCTCTCGGGAGGGGAAGAGGGTTACTGAGAGGAGTTACAGGGAGGTAGTCACACCTCGGATAAAAGAAGAAGATAGATGGATTACCGTCAGGGGACGGAAAGGGAACCAGCAGAGTGTGCAGATATCCTCTGTGACTGTTCCCCTCAATAACAAGCATACTGTGTTGGATACTGACAGGGAGGATGACAACTTGCAAGGGGTAAGCAATGGGGCACAGGTCTCTGGCACAGAGTCAGTCCCTGCTGCTCAGAAGGGAAGGGGGAAGAGCAGCAGAGCATTAGTCACTAGGGACTCCACAGTTAGGGGGACAGTTAGTTCAGTGGGAATGAGAGAGACTCAGGATTGGTATGTTGCCTCCCAGGTGCCAGGGATGTCTCTGATCATGTTTTCAGGATCCTTGAGGGGGAGGGGGACCAGCCCCCAGTCATGGTCCGCACAGGCACTAATGACATGGGTAGGACAAGAGAGGGGGGTTTAAGGCAGAAATTCAGGGAGCTAGGGTGGAAGCTTAGAGCTAGGATGAATAAAGTTGTTATCTCTGGTTTGTTGCCCGTGCAATGTGAGAGTGTGGTGAGGAATAGGGAGAGAGAGGAGTTGAACACGTGGCTACAGGGATGGTGCAGGGAGGGAGGGTTTTGGATTCCTGGATAATGGGGGGCTCTTTCTGGGGTAGGTGGGGACCTCTACAAACAGGATGGTCTTTACCTGAACCAGAGGGGTACCAATATCCTGAGAGTAATTTGCTAATGCTCTTCAGGTGGTTTAAACTAATTCAGCAGGGCGATGGGAACCGAAACTGTAGTTCAAGTATAGGTTGAGAGTCGTGAAGTCAGAACTAAGATTTCAAGATTGCAAGAAGGCACCAGCAGGCAAGAAGTTGGTTTGGTGTGTCTACTTCAACGCCAGGAGCATTCGGAATAGGGTGGGTGAACTTGCAGCATGGGTTGGTCCCCGGGATTTCGATGCTGTGGCCATTTCGCAGACATGGGTACAGCAGGGACAGGAATGGTTGTTGCAGGTTCTCGATGTTTCAGTAAGAACAGAAAAAAATGGTAAAAGAGGGGGTGGTGTGGCACTGTTAGTCTAGGACAGTATTACGGTGCAGAAAGGATGTTTGAGGACTCCTCTACGAAGGTAGTATGGGCTCAGATTAGAAACAGGAAAGGAAAGGTTACCCTGTTGGGAGTTTTCTATAGGCCTACTAATAGTTCCAGAGATGCAGAGGATCGGATAGCAAAGATGATCCTTGACAGGAACAAGAGTGACAGGGTAGTTGTTATGGGGGACTTTAACTTTCCAATTATTGCCTGGGAATACTTTAGATGGGTCAGTTTTTGTCCAATGTGTGCAAGAGGGTTTCCTGACATAGTAAATAGACAGGCCACCAAGGGGCGAGGCCACAGTAGATTTGGTACTGGGTAATGAACCCAGTCAGGTGTTAGATTTGGAGATAGGTGAGCACTTTGATAATTGCGACCACAATTTGGTTGAAAAATGTGTTGCTGGAAAAGCGCAGCAGGTCAGGCAGCATCCAAGGAGCAGGAGAATCAACATTTCAGCTCTGATCTCCAGCATCTGCAGTCCTCACTTTCTCCCCCACAATTTGGTTGTGTATTTACTTTATCCATGGAAAGGGATAGGTATATACCGCGGGTCAAGAGTTATAGCTGGGAGAAAGGCAATTACGACATGATTAGGCAAGATTTAGAATGCATAGGATGGGGAAGGAAACTGCAGGAGATGGGCACAGTTGAAATGTGGAGCTCATTCAAGGACCAACTACTGTGGATACTTGATAAGTATGTACCTGTCAGGCAGGGAGGAAGTTAGAGTTCAAGAGCCGTGGTTTACTAAGGAAGTTGAATCTCTTATCGAGAGGAAGAAGGCTCATGTTAGGATGAGATGGGATGGTTCAGTTAGGGCACATATGAGTTACTAGTTAGTTAATTAGACCTAAAGAGAGAACTAAGAGGAGCCAGGAGGGGACATGAGAAGTCATTGGTTGATAGGAACAAGGAAAACCCTAAGGCCTTCTATAGCTATATCAGCAATAAAAGAATGAATAGAGTAAGATTAGGGCCAATCAAGTATAATAGTGGAAAGCTGTACGTCGAGTCAGGGGAGATGGGGGAAGTGCTAAATGAATACTTTTCATCAGTATTCACACTAGAAAAAGACAACGTCGTCGAGGAGAATACGGAGATACAAGCTACTAGACTAGATGGGATTGAGGTGCACAAGGAGGAGGTGTTAGCTATTTTTACACTTTCCAGAATTGCTAAGTCCCCTGGGCCGGATGGGATTTATCCTTGGGCTCTCTGGGAAGCCAGAAAGGAGACTTTGATCTTTATGTCGTCATTGTCTACAGAAAAAGTGCCAGAAGTTGTTCCCTTGTTCTAGAAGGGGAGTAGAGACAACCCTTGAAATTATAGACCTATGAGCCTTACTTCAGTTGTGAACAAAGTGTTGGAAAGGGTTATAAAAGAAAGGATTTATAATCATCTACAAATTAATACATTGATTAGGGATAGTCAACACGGTTTTGTAAAGGGTAGGTTGTGCCTCACAAACCTTACTGAGTTCTTTGAGAAGGAGACCAAACAGGTGGATGAGGGTAAAGCGGTTGATGTGGTGTATATGGATTTCAGTAAGGCGTTTGATAAGGTTCCCATTGGTAGGTTATTGCACAAAATATGGAAGCATGGGATTGAGGGTGTTTTAGCAGTTTGGATCAGAAATTGGCTAGCTGAAAGAAGACAGAGGGTGGTGGTTGATGGGAAATATTCATCCTGGAGTTCAGTTCCTGGTGGTGTACCGCAAGGATCTGTTCTGTGTCCACTATTGTTTGTAGTTTAGATAAATGACCTGGATGAGGGCATAGGGTAGTCACGAGGACTTTAAACTTGTGAGTTGGGGGAAAGGAAATGGAAAGCAATAACGACAGGGAGTATGAAGTCAAGTAGAAAGATAAGCAGCAGCTTAGCATGTCTGCAGGGTTTAAGTTCAAGGCAGACTTGGAATGAAGCAAAAAAGGAAGGAGAACTTGGGACACATTACTAGAGGTGTTAGAAATCATGAGGATAAGAAAATTTGTATTTAGACGCTTTACCTGAATGCTCGTAGTATTCGTAACAACGTAGATAAAATGATGGCACAAATCATCGTGAATGATGATGATGTAGTAGGCGTCACAAAGACGTGGCTGCAGGATGTTCAGGACTGGCACTTAAACATCCAAGGATTTCCAACTTTCCAACCAAGACAGGGAGGTGGGCAGAGAGGGCGGGGTTGCCTTGTTAGTTAAGAATGAAATTAAATCTATGGCGCTGAATGACATAGGGTCAGAGGAAGTGGACTCTGTGTGGGTGGAGTCGAGGAACCACAAAGGCATAACAACCATAATGGGAGTTATGTACAGACCTCCTAAGAGTGGTCAGGACCAGGGGTGCAAGATGCATCGGGAAATAGATAGGGCATGTGTGTGTTGCTGAACAAAGTGACCTTGGAGTGCAGGTTCATAATTCCTTGAAATTGGAGTCGCAGGTAGATAGGATAGTGAAGGAGGTGTTTGGTACACTTTCCTTTATCGGTCAGAGTATTGAGTACAGGAGGTGGGAGGTCATGTTGCAGCTGTACAGAACATTGGTTAGGCCATTGTTGGAATATTGCGTGCAATTCTGGTCTCCTTCCTATCGGAAAGATGTTGTGAAACTTGAAAGGGTGCAGAAAATATTTACAAGGATGTTGTCAGGGTTGGAGGATTTCAGCTATAGGGAGAGGCTGAACAGGCTAGGGCTGTTTTCCCTGGAGCGGACATTGAGGGGTGACCTTATAGAGGTTTATAAAATCATGAGGGGCATGGATAGGATAAATAGACAAAGTCTTTTCCCTGGGGTGGGGGCATCCAGAACTAGAGGGCATAGTTTTAGGGTAAGAGGGGAAAGATATAAAAGATACCTAAGGGGCAACCTTTTCACACAGAGGGTGGTATGTGTATGGAATGAACTGCCAGAGGAAGTGGCGGAGGCTGGTACAATTGCAACATTTAAAAGGCATTTGGATGGGTATATGAATAGGAAGGGTTTGGAGGGACATGGGCCGGATCCTGGCAGGTGGAATTAGATTGGGTTGAGATATCTGGTCTGAATGGGTTGGACCAAAGGGTCTGTTTCTGTGCTGTACATCTCTATGACTCTGTGTCAGAAAGGTAAGGTCACGGTGATCATGGGGGTCTTCAATATGCAAATGGACTGGGTGAATCCAAAAAAAGGGAATTCATGGGAGCAGGCTATTCTGGACTTAGTGCTATGTAATGAGCCAGACTTTTATGAAAGATCTTAAACTAAGGGAACACTTAGGAGGCAGTGATCATAATATGGTAGGGTTCAGTCTACAGTTTGAAAGACAGAAGGCAAATTCAGATGTAATGGTGTTACAGTTAAATAAAGGTAATTACAGGGGCATGAGAGAGGAGCTGACGCAAATCGACTGGAAGCAGAGCCTTGCGGGGAAGACAGTAGAGCAACAATGGCAGGAGTTTCTGGGTACAACTGGGGACACAGTAGAGATTCATCACAAAGAAAAGAAAGATTATTGGTGGGGGTGGGGGTGGGGGCTGGGGAATTAGACAGCCATGGCTGACAAAGGAAGTCAGGAAATGTATCAAAAAAAAAGACAGAGCCTATAAAGTGGCCAAGAGCAGTGGGAAATCTGAAGATTGGGAAGGCTACAAAAACAAACAGAGGATAACAAAGGGAGAAATAAGAAAGGAGAGGATCAAATATGAAGGTAGGATAGCCAGTAATATTAGAAATGATAGTAAAATTTTATTTCAATACTTAAGAAACAAACGAGAGGCAAAAGTAGACATTGGGCCACTCCAAACTGATGCTGGAAGGCTAGTGATGGGAGATAAGGCAATAGCTGAAGAACTTAATAAGTACTTTGCATCAGTCTTCAGAGTGTAAGACAGGACTAATATCCCAACAATTAAGGAGAGTCAGGGGCAGAGTTGAGTTTGGTGGTCATTTCAAAAGAGAAAGTGCGAGAAGAGCTAAAAAGGTCTAAAAATTGATAAATCCCCTGGCCCCGATGGGCTACATCCTAGAGTTCTGAGGGAGGTGGCTGAGGAAATAATGGAAGCGTTGGTTGTGATCTTTCAAAAGTCTCTGGAGTCAGGGAAAGTCCCAGATGAGTATAAAATTGCTGTTGTAACCCCCTTGTTCAAGAAAGGATCAAGACAAAAGATGGAAAATTACAGGCTGATTAGCCTAACCTCGGTTGTTTGTAAAATTCTAGAATCCATCGTTAAGGATGAGTTTTGTAAATTCTCGGAAGTGCAGGGTTGGATTAGAACAAGTCAGCATGGATTTAGTAAGGGGAGGTTGTGCCTGACAAACCTGTTGGAATTCTTTAAAGAGGTAACAATAAGTTTAGACCAGGGATACCCAGTGGATGTTATCTATCTAGACTGCCTAAAGACCTTTGATAAGGTGCCTCATGGGAGGCTGCTGAGTAAAGTGAAGGCCCATGGTGTTCGAGGTGAGCTACAGGCATAGATTGAGGATTGGCTGCCTGACAGAAAGCAAAGAGTTGGGATAAAAGGTTCTTTTTCAGAATGGCAACCAGTGACAAGTGGTGTCCCGCAGGGTTCAGTGTTGGGCCCGCGGCTGTTGACTTTATAAATCAATGATCTGGATGAAGGGACTGGGGGCATTCTGGCGAAGTTTGCTGATGATATGAAGTTATGTGGACAGGCAGGTAATACTGAGGTGGTGGAGAGGCTACAGAAAGATTTAGACAGTTTAGGAGAGTGGTCCAGGAAATGCCTGATGAAATTCAACGTGAGCAACACGACTATTTTCTGAACAGTGAGAAAATTCATAAAGCCAAAGTACAAAGACATCTGGGAGTGCTAGTCCAGGATTCTCTAAAGGTTAACTTGTAGGTTGAGTCCATGATTAAGAAAGCAAATGTAATGTTGTCATTTATCTCAAGTGGAATAGAAAAGCAGTGATGTGCTACTGAGAATGTATAAAGCTCTAGTTAGGCCTTATTTAGAATACGGTGTCCAGTTTTGGGCCCCACATCTCAGGAAGGATATACTGGCACTGGAGCATGTCCAGAGGAGATTCACATGGATGATCCCTGGAACAGTTGGCCTAACATACAATGAACGGCTGAGGATCCTGGG